>NC_051425.1:20741043-20758543 GCF_015228065.2 Penaeus monodon | reverse complement strand
AAGGTGAGCACCTATGCCTTATGTAATAGAAAATACTTTGGTGAGACAGGCGTGAGTCTTACTAAGCGTTTGCCCCAACAGAAATATGTTATATTCAGGGGACACTCTTCTGCTACCGGTGGGACACAGGCCATCAGATGGGTAAGTCAGTTGTGCGTATTGTCTTTCCTTCCGCTGATGACCATGCCCGTAGATTGGTGGAAACCTCCTTGATTAAGGCCTCTTTCACACGAGCCAACAAATGTATGACATCGGTGGCGGACACTAGTTGTTTCCTTGTGTGAAAGAGGCCATTGTGTGTCACCGTGTGGTGGGGTGCGTGTGACATGGCGTGGTGGTATGTTAGGTGATACTGTATGGTTGTGTGTGTGGTGACATTGTCGAGTAACACAAGGAAGGTGTGTAGCACAGAGTGTCTGTGTAGGGGGCGGGGGGACTGTCTCTGTAGATGACATGAAAAACAAAGTGTGTATATTTTGAGTACAACATTTAGTAGTATATTTAGTTCCACAAATGTATTTCTTGAACAAATATACACATACGTGTGGTTGTTGTTTTATTGATTGTGCAATTGTTCATATTCTGGAAATTCCGTCCGGGCAATGCTTGGCACTTTTACCTAGTCTATTTGTTAATCTACTTATATGTTTGTATGTGTGTATATATGCATGTATTGCATGTCCATTTGCAAAGGAAATGGACATGGATGATCATGTCCTATGAACAAAAATTGATGGTTAAATGTAATTATAGTCATGCATTTTTCTGTGATATATGTGTGTGTGTTCTGTAAAATATATTAATTAAATGATACGCTGCAGTTATTGTTTTATTCTCTGAGCAATTGTCCTGGAAAGCGATTTTTACCCAGCTAATAATATCACACTTTCACCTAGTTTATTTGTTATTCTAGACACACGATATATATGTGTGTGGATGTGGATGTTTATGTATGCATGTTTATGGAATTTATATACTACTAAAAAAAATGTACTATTAAATATTTTACGCAAAATGAACATTCAGATCTGTTGACACCATGATGAATACCATACCGTACTGCATGCTAAATCCACTCGTCTCACATCGCATAAAATTTATCCTGTTACCTCATAGAATCATCAATCCTCGTCAAAAAACAAAAAGAAACCATTACCAAGAGAAGGTTTAAGCTTGTGTTTGGATAATTAGCTGGCTAACTGGTGCTTGTGATATGGTGGGGTTACCTCTATTTCGTAAATAGTTAAATCAACTGTTCTGTACATCGATAGTGTGCTAAAAATGTATATGGATGCTGTTTTTAAGTCACATTACTTGTGAAACGGTGATTTTTTTATGTGATTACGGATCATTTTAAGCACTCGAGTCATCACTCTAAAAGAGCCAGACTCATATAGGTAATTTATAGCTGAGTACCCACTACATTTCTCCCCGTGTCATATATATATATATATTTAATATAATATATATAAGTATATATATATTAATTATATATATATTAATATATTTATTTATATATATATTATATTATATATTTATATGATATATATATATATATATATATATATATATATATATATCATATGTATATATGTATATTATATATGTATCTATAAATAAATGTGTATATATACATATATGGGTATCTCTGTGTCTGTGCGTTTATCTGAATGTATATATGACTTCATAAGCAGATGCTGGGGAGATATCATTACTATGCTCTACATTTTTTTTTCTAGTATATGTGATCTAACAAAAAAAAATATTGCAACTCAATAAGATATATTTTCAAAATATAAGATGTCTATATTATACCATAAACATACAAGCCAGTACACATCAAATACCAGGGCACACGTGTACAAAATTGATAAATCACTCAAAGTGAAACATTCTGATACAGAAACTAGAATTATAAGAAACAACTGGAAAAGTCATAACCAATTCAAATATTATCTAACAGATTTCAACTGATTAAATTTCATATATCTTTAAATACATAAAAAATAAATAAATAAAAAAAATAAAAATTTATAACTTTTTTGGCCTAAGATCCTGTAAATGACTATAGTCATTACCACTGAAAAATGAAATACATTACGTAAGCACTTTAAACGATTTTTTTTTTCTTTTTTTCTTTTTTTTTACATTCGAAAACAAGATGAATAAATAAAAAGCGAGAGAAAGAAAGGAAATAGGGTTCGTCGTTTAGAAGCTCGGCGTGTGATAGAGTCCATTAATGCCATTACCATTTGTCGCTCCACCATTACCATTCCCGTTAGCATTAGGGGCACCATAGTAATATCCATTACCGTTCCCATTACCATTACCATTGCCGTTTCCATTGATAGCACCATTACCGTTGCTATTGCTGTACCCATTACCATTTCCATTCGTATATCCATTTCCATTACCATTGACAATGCCATTACCATTGTGTAGCCATTGCCGTTACTATAATCATTTCCGTTACCGTTGGTGTATCCATTTCCGTTACCATTGCCATTGATAAATCCATTACCGTTTCCGTTGGTGTACCCATTTCCGCTACTTCTGGAGTATCCATTTCCATTACCATTGTCATTGATAACTCCATTTCCGTTGCCGTTGGTATATCTATTTCCGTTACCATTAGTAACTCCATCCCCGTTGCCGCTGGTGTAGCCATTCCCGCTACCGTTGATAACACCATTTCCATTACCATTGGTATATCCATTGCCGTTTGTGTAACCATTGCCGTTCGTGTATCCATTTCCATTCAGCTTTCCAATCTCAGCATTCAAATTGTAGAACTGTTCAGCCGGGGAACAGCCAAAGTTGTACCACCAATCGCACACGCAGTACTGCTGATTAAACACTGTGCCGTTGGGACAAAGGAACCAATCGATCCTGCCTCCTGCCTGACAGATACAGAACACCTGAAATGCATCAATAGTAACTGCTGATTATTCTTAAAGAAATTAAAAATAATGGGATTATGTTCGGTAACTCACCAATCAAGTTCATTTACAGTGGATAACAGTGATATTTGTGTGTGTGTGTGTTTAATTGTCAATTTCTATCAATATATCAGTACAAGACTGTTGAAGACCCACCTTACTCTATTACTGCTTTTACATCGGTTGACACTCACCTGGCAGCCAGCCTCAGGAGAAGTATCAGCGTAATATCCAGGAAGTTGGCCGTTGCAGGAGAACCCGGTGGTGGGGACGAAGGCCAGAATGGGGTAGTCCACACCTGGGACGCCTCCACCGCCAATGGCATCAGCTAGAGCTTCTGAAGGGATCCATAATGCCATTGGCGTACACGGTCACTCCATTTCCGTTGTGATATCCTCCGTTTATACCGTTTCCATTAGCATACACTCCATTACCATTTCCACCGTTTCCATTAACATATGCTCCTTGCCATTTACACCATTTCCTTAACGTATACACTATTTCCATTTCCACTAGCACCATTACCATTTCCGTGTGTCATTTCCATTCACACCATTACCATTGATATATCCGCCATTGCCATTTCCATTTCTAAATGCTCCATTCACACCATTTACACCAATTCCATTAACATATGCCCCATTTCCACTTACACCATTTCCATTAACATATACACCATTTCCATTTACGCCATTACTATTTCCATTATCGTTTCTATATACTCCATTTCCATTTGTATTCCCGTTACCATTTCCAGTGAAAGGTGGCAAGTAATTTGCTTCTGCCGAGAATATTCCAATGAGAGCTGCAAGATAGAACATAATGATAATAATAATAATAATAATAATAATAATAATAATAATAATAATAATAATAATATCAAATTTGTATATGAAAAATGCCTCATAATATCTACGCATTTAGCTCTATAGGCAAAAGATGATAGCATGCATATATGTAGCGCACATTCACACACACACGCACACACACACACACACACACACACACACACACACACACACACACACACACACACACATATATATATATATATATATATATATATATATATGTATATATATATTATATTTATATATATGTATATATGACACATCAGCGTTCTCCTTACTTAGTAATATGAAATTGGGTTTAATGGAAATCATTTCAGATTCTTCCAGAAGAATCTTTATCGATAGAAACACGTATAGATGCAGCGAGAAGAAAGAGCGAGATGTGGAAGCGCGATGACGACTGTGTTTGGATCCCCGCTTTATATAGCTGCTCTTCGCTTTCTTCTACACGCTCAGGTCAAGTAATTACTTATTAACTGATCAAGCAATTCCTTGCGCTATATTCTCAAAAAAAAAAAAAAAAAAAAAAAAAAAAGTTAAAATTACCGAATAAAACGTATAATCAACTGAAATTTATACACACAGATCTAAAGCATATACACACCTGTATGTATGTATGTATATCAATGTGTGTGAGTGTGTGTGTGTGTACAAATATATGTATATATATTTACACCAAAAAAGTAATTAGAACCCCCCCCCCCCTAAAAAAGTGAGTAAATAAGATATTCAACTTAAATTTCCTCACAAAAAATTAACCTGTTTATGTCTGTGTATATTAAATTGTTTAAGTATTACTATACACACATTGATATATATATATATATATATATATATATATATATATATATATATATATATATATATATATATATATATATATATCTGTGTGTGTGCAAATAAACATGTTTTGTACATGATTTTTTATCAATTATTAAATAAGAAAAAAATACACATATTTGTGTATGTATATGTGTATATATGTATATATACTATATTTCTGTACATTATATTCCATAAAAAAAAAAAAATATATATATATATATATATATATATATATATATATATATATATATTATATATATATGGAAAACTTTATATGTGAGTGATTTTGTGTGTGCATACAAAAATATATATGTTTTTTTTCTCTGGTTGTGTGTCTGTAAATATATAAATATATATGTATACATGTACACACACAGGCATATATATATACTATACACTGCATACCACACAACAGACACATATAATACTATACACTGTATATAACACTACACTAACAACATTTATGAATATAATATATATATATATATTATAATATAAATTATTATAATATATATAATTATATATATATAAATGGATAAATATAACATATTATATAGGTAGATATAAATATATATAGAATATATTGTAAACCAACACATTGGTGTATACACACACACATGTACAATGTATAGAGTGTGAGATAATATATCGGATATATATGCACACACAATTATTTAAATATATATGTTAAATAGCAGACATACACATACACATATGATGTGTGTGTAAAAGCTCTGATGATAAAGTACTGTACTATACGCATATTCTTTATCTTATAGTAATTAAATTTTAAACATTCATAAATTGATATGTATAAAGAAGATAAATGATGATACAAGAGTGATATACATATCTAATCTGATAAATAAAGTTCACTGTCTGTATAAGTTCCTTCCCTATTTAATTCCTTGAGATTCAAAGTTGTTAAAACTTGGATCACTTGGCTAAGCTGACGCGAGGAACAACAACGGGTGGATGATATCAGAGTATATGGTGAGGTCGAAAATAGTTGAAGCAAATCCTTGAACAAAAATACTGTATACAGCTAAATCTTCATTTTTTGTGGTTGTACTTCAGCCTAGAGTTGAATTTTGATACGAAGAGTAACAGGGAAAGAGGATACCAAGTAGACGTATAGCAGAGAGTGGATGGAGGAAAGCCTGTCTTTGTAGACGAGATAAAAAATGAAGAATGTATACTTTGAATACAACGATCTAGTTCCACATATGTATTTCTTCATCAAATTTTATACTGTCTTTGGTTGTTTTATTTATTGTGCAGTTGTTCATATTCTGGAAAGTCAATTTCTGCCTGGGCAATGCCTGGCACTTTTACTTAATCTCTGTCAGTCTACATGTTTGTATTCGGATGTATGCATGAATAAATGTATTACATGCAGTTATTGTTTTATTCTTTGCGCAATATTTTATATCCTGGAAAGCGAATTTTTGCCCAGGTAATATCTTGCACTTTCACCTAGTCTATCAGTCAATCTACACACAAATATTTGTGTTTATGTATGTATATTTATGGAATTTGTGTATTAATAACGAAAAAAAGTTCTGCTCATTAATTCTTTTTCTTCAAAACTACTCGTAATTCTAAGTGAAATAGACACCAATAATCATAATTTATGAACAAAAAATTATATGCATTTTTGTGTGATGTTAAAAGAAAAAGAAAAAAAAAACTTATATGTCCACTGCAACTGTATCACTGCCAATGAGACTGGAGCCACGAAGTATTGCTGATTAAACACTGTGCCGTTGGGACAAAGCAAAGAGTCGATTCTGCCTCCTGCCTGACAGATATGGAATACTTGAAATGCATATGTTTATTAATCGCAAACAAAATAAAAATTCTTAATTTGTTCTGCTAATATGTTCAGTAACTCAGCAATGAGTCCAATTAATTCCTTTCCATATATCTGTACATGGCTCTGTTCAAGCCACCTCACTCTCTTACTGCTTCTTACGTGTATTTGCAAACACTACTGGAAAAATGTGAAATATATTAGTTTTTACTTAACCTCAGTTGATAATAGTGATTCCTAATCTAGAAAATCGTATTGCAAGTATTCTTGTCCCCCCCCCCCATTCTTATCTATATTTTACTCTAAAAAAAAAAAAAAAAAAATTAGCTTTACTTTTAGAGAAGTCTTGCCACTCACCTGGCAACCAGCCTCGGGAGATGTATCAGCATAATATCCAGGAAGTAGGCCGCTGCAGGAGAACCCTGTGGAGGGGACGAAGGCCAGGATGGGGTAGTCCACACCTGGGACGCCTACACCGCCAATGGCATCAGCTAGAGCTCTGAAGGGATCCACAATACCATTGGCGTACACGGTCACTCCATTTCCGTTGTAATATCCTCCGTTTACACCGTTTCCATTGACATACACCCCATTACCATTTACACCATTTCCATCAACGTATACCCTATTACCATTTACACCATTTCCATTTCCATAACCGCCATTACCATTTCCATTTCTGAATGCTCCATTCACTCTTGTTTACACCATTTCATTAACATATGCCCCATTACCATTCACACCATTTCCATTTCCATTGACGCCATTACCATTTCCATTGCCGTTTCTATGTACTCCATTTCCATTTGTATTCCCATAGCCTTTACCATTTCCATTGAAAGGTGGCAAGTAATTTGCTGCTGCCAAACATATTCTAAAAAAAGTTGCAAAATAGATAATAAGGATTAGATATGCCTAAGTGCACACATTATTTCTTCTACGCGCTCAGTTCAAGGTATTTACGCATTGACTGATCAAGCAATTCCTGTAACGTGGTATATTATCAAAGAACTAATTATATTTTAACGAATAAAACAGAAAACTAAGGAATTTATAAATCTGTTTATAAGTATGTATATCAATGTGTATATTTGTGTACTTATATATATACACACAAGCCATTTTTGTTGTTTCACACATATATATACATTGGATAATTTTTTTATATTGACTGATTTTGTTTGTGCATATTACTTTAATTTTTTTTTGTGTTTTTTTGGGTGTATATATATTCATAATTGTTTTATACTTATATGTATATATAGTAAATAGGGTTATAACATAGATTTTTCAGTATATATGTATATATATTACTATATAAGTTATTTTATCCACACATATACATGGGTGTTTTAGATACCCGTATGTGCATATATAGAGAGATGTGTGCGTAAAGATAAAATTTTTATATATGCACACACATCTCTCTCTCTGTATAGATTTTTTTATATCTAAATTATAAAACCACAACATGTGTGTATGTTTACCCCATTACATATTTTAAAATGTACTGTAGGGACCCTGTGAATATATACATACATTAGCTTTTTTTGTAATTTAAATTGTAAAAAAACCAAAAATTTTTAAACATATATATGCAAAAAATTATTTGTGGAGTGGGGTGTATAACTTTAAATGCTTATTATAAATCTGTGGGGTTCGATTTTTTACCACCCCTGAGCCGAGCAATTCTTATAATTTGGTACGTGTAAAAATTTTTAATAAAATCCCAAAAGGGACAAAAAGAACACATTTATTAAATTAAAAAAAAGATAGACCAATGACAAAAAAAAACGAGCATAAATAATAAAAAAAAGAAAAAAACCAAAGCCAGATCCCTTAAAAAGGGTGTGTACGGGTTCCCAAAAGCTCTCAGCCAAACCCTCCCCTGAGAAGCTCAAAATTTTGCTCTGACGAAAATTTAGCGGGGGTAGGTATAGCCCCTGGCCGATGGTTTTCCCAAAGACAAGGGTTGTTTGCGGGTTGTAACTCCTTTAAGATGCGACCAGGCAAAGGCAAAAATGGGGTTGAAAGTCCCGGGGAAAAAAGACGTAGGGCGGCCTCACTAATCCCTCCCCACCCCGGGAAAAAGGAGGGGTGATTTGGGGAAACCCCTCGACTGACTATCGGCTCAAGGCGAGAGCCGACACCCTTCCACCAAAATAGGCTGGAATTGGTGGGGAAACCCTTTGGGGCTCACATTCAGTGGGCCCTAGGGTTGCAGGTACTCGGGTTTCCGAGGCCCAAATATCACTGCGGGGCCTTGCTTTTGGCAATGTACAAGAAAAAAAGGAAAATCAGGGCAGAGAAAAGGGCAGGATTCAAAGGCCGTGGGACTCCAAAGGTGGTGGGATGCGGGGAACAGGGCTGCAAAAAGGTCATGCCATTAAATCCACTGGGATGACAGCAGCAAACAGCATCAGATCCATTTGGTTTTCATTGATCAAACAACTCATCAGGACAGGGGCCCAGGAAGACCATGCAATGGCTGTTTGTAAAATTGGGCCAGAGTTTTTTCATGTGGAAAAAAAATAAAGGGGACCTTTTTCCTATGCAAGCACGGGAAATTTTTGATCTTTTTTATTAAGGTTCCCCCCTAACATTATAAAAAACATATCCCAATCACCGAAAAAAATATTTTAACTTCCCAATGTAATACATTAAACTTAAAAAAAAATTTACCGGTAAATTTTTCTCACAAGAGAAACATCAAAACATTTTCCCGGTCATCGGGAGAGTGTTCTACAAAAACCCCCATCGGGAAACCACTACCCTCCAGTTCGCCCTTTGTGCCTCGTAGGGCAGCAATAAAATTACGAGAAGTCGAAAAACCTTTTTCTTTACCGGTCTTTGGGCCAAAAAATCACAGGTCCGTGCGCTTTGTGACCCTTAAAGGGGACCTGCCCCGCGTCCATCAGACCCAGGGGCTTTCTGAGGGGGATTTTTTCGTAAAATTAACTCCCAACACCCCAAATAAAGAAAGCAGGTATAGATTTCCCTTTTCAACGAAAATCTTTGTTATATTCTCTACATTGTTTACTTGCAATACGCTGCATCACGTGCCTGTTTAACTTTGAAAAACCCTTTCTTACAGGTTTTTTACATTTAATTTTTTTTGTTAACCCAAACGGGGATAAGGGTATAAAAAAAAAAAAATTGCCCAAAGCATAAAATAAAAGGGTTTGGGTTTTTTTAACCGACCTTTTAACTGAAAAATTGATAGAAAACCCAACTGAGGTATCATCGGCCCCCATCGGCGGGGATTCTTCTCATTTTAAGTGCATATAAATATTTTAAAACTATTCTGTTACCCCTTTCACATACCCTTTATTTTCTGGATGATAAGGGGTTGTAAAGTTTATCTTAGTTTCCACAGCTTAAAAACCCGCTCGGGAAAAAGAAAAATTAAAAAATTCGTCCCATTATCACATATGAAACTTGTGGTGGCCAAGATTTTTAATAAAATCATTAACCCAAAGCTTTGTGCCATTTTTACGGTTTGGGTTTATTTTTAAAGGGGTAAAACTAGAAAAAACGTGATAACTGATCTACAATCACCAAGCCCTACTTGAAACCCATTTTTCCACTTAGGCAATTAAAACGAGATCCATGCGGGCCCCGCTCGGGGGAGTTTTAATTTGAAAGGGGAAAATCTGCTAAGGGTCGCTCTACCCCTTTTTTTGACTTTAGTTTTTTAAAACAGGTCGACACTTTACTTACATAATTCCTAGAAATAACTAATGCCACAAGGAAAATTACAATTCCTGGATTTTTCCTATATGAAACGATAGGTCCCAGGATGCCCCAGCTTTTACTATTAGGAGAAAAGGGCCGGGGCATGTAATCGGGCATTTAAAAAGGAATACCAATTGACTTCCCAAAACTAGAAGCCTTATTTTGGGCGTATATAGAACTCCATCTATCAAGCCCAAACTCGCCCCAATTTTTTGCAGGAAATTTCCCCGCTTAGGGAATGATCGCCCTTTCAAGAAAATCAAATGATTTCTTTGTAAAGAGAGTCTTCAACCTGTAATGCAAAAAATATTTGGGGGATCTAAGGTGGTCAAATTTTACGGGTGTTTTGGGTTTAATCTCCCTAGTTTAAGAGATCGGGGTCCCTGTTTTACTTTGCCCCTTTTCTTTATAGAAGATTTTAAAAATTTCAAAACCCCATTTTTTTAATGACTCCAGCGGTCATTCTAGCAGTTTTATTTGGGAAAGTTTAAAATTAGACAAATGCTTATGTTTCCGTATAGACATAATTTAGGGCCATAAACTATGGTTTGAAATTTTTTAATAGCTTAAAACAACAGCTAAAGCCTCCCCAACTGGGTCGCTGATTAACGAATCCTGCACCTCAAAAGTTTGCACTGAAAAAAGAAACTGGGTGAGGTTGTTCCCCAAGCTTTTGGATCAAAAAAGCACCAAGGGCCCCGCTGACTTGAAATCTGAAATGGATTTCAAAACGCAAGTCGAAATTGGGAAACTTTTCAAGAAAAGGAGCAAAACCTTGCTTCCTTCAAACTAACTAAAGCCCTTTCATTTTCTGGTTCCCCATACAAACGTGGCATTCTTCTTATTTTAAATCAAAAGTAAGCATTTTATTTTAGAGTGACTTTGATATGTCTGCGGAAATATCCGGGCAGCACCCATAATCCTTCTCACCTGCTGTGAGTTTGGTGGGTGTAGGAAGGCACATATGGCCTTCACTTTTAAAAAAAGGGGCGGCTGTCACCTGCAGCAGGGAAAAGAGGAAAACCTAAAAATTTAAGTTCTGGGGAAACAATCTCCATTTTGCCCTGTTTTTAAATTTTAAAACCTGCATGAGACCAAAAAATAAGGTTTCTCCAGATGATCAAAAGTTTTTTTTTTTTTTTTCTGAAAAGCTTTTTCTATAGATAAAGATATCATCTTAAAAATTAAAAAAGTGATGACGTCCTTAAAAATGGACTCAAAACCAAGTTAGCTAGCCTCTTTATAAAATGCTTGGAGCGGGCTTTAAAAAAACCCAAAAGGCATTCGAATTTCCCTTGAAAAAAAGTTTTGTCCAAACCCAAAATTTCCTTTTTTTAGGGCGATCTGCCTATTAAACCCCTATAAATCCAGTTTCCTGCTCTAGAGTCAGAGTAAAAAGAAAAGTGCTTCTCCGGACTGTCAAATTTCTTCTTATCCTTTGGGGAAATGGATATGTACTCCTATTTTAAAAATTTTCCCAAATTGGGGCCCGTAGTCAAAACAAAAACGATGAACCCCTCCTTTTTTTCCACTAGAACCACAATTTTCAAACCATGGGGTCATTGATGTTTCAATTAAATCCTGCTTTAAGCCCTTTTACTGACACTCAACTTTTAAAAGTCTTTGGCCGCTGGGGGAAGGGCGCCACTGTCCCAAAAAATAAAGGGGCTGCACACCCTGGTAATCCAAAGCACAATACCCTTTGGGTTTTAACCAAAATCATTTTATCACCATCCCAAAAAAACCCTTGTGCTTCTGTAGAATAGGGAAGACCCTTTCTCCTTTGTTCCCTTTTTTTAAATTTCCCAAATCTGGAAGATTTGCCTGGGTTACTACCCCCAGAATTAAAATGAAAGGCACTACCTATCATTGCTATTTTAAATTGGGTTTGAGTTTGAAAATTCTTCCCCCTTTTGTTTGTAGCTTACCATTTTTGAGCTTAATTTTGCGAGGTAAAGTATTAACTGGGCCCCCTATTTTAAACTTTCCTATTCTGTAACTTGCAACTGAATGAGGAATTTGATAATCATGCCCAAAAGACCCTCCCTATGTTAAAAACCCCCATCAGGAAAACCACGATTTACTGAACATAAAATTTAAAATTTGCACTCATTGGAGGAATGCTAGCATTTTTTTGAGAAATCTAGACACAGAAATGGTTGTTGAAAAAGGGGCGTTTATAAAATCAAAAACCCCTTTCTGTTTTCCTTTTCAAAAGGGAAATTTAGAAATTCCTGGTGTCTTTATAGGTTACAGGGACTCCCCAATTTTAAAACAAAGAAAGATAAGTCTGTTTCCCGGGCCCGATTTGAAAAGAACCCAAATGAATTCAAAACACGCATTTGATCAAAGGGCCCAATTTTAAGGAACCCGGAAAATCACAGTTTTCAATCAACTACAACTAATCCCGTGTGTTTTGGCTAAAATCCCCCGGGGCAAAAAAAATCCCCAAATCCCTTTTTTTTCTAAAAAATCAACAAATCACCAAACACTAATAATTTACCTGGCTCCTTTGGAACGTGGATAATTCCCTTAAAAGACTTCAAACCGAGACTTCAAAAAAGGATGCAAAAAATCCAGTGTCAATGAATGCAGGCAATTCCTGACCTTAATTTCAAACTTTTTTTTAAAGGTCGACCCACTAAATTCTTATCAACACTAAGCATAAATCCATCTCCCTTTTAAAATTTGCCAACAGATTTTCGGGAGTTTTTAAAACTGCTGGCTTCCCGAAAAGGGGACAGCATTCTGAAAAACCCGTGATTGTTCCTTTTTTTGCGGCTGCTGTAAACCCGGGCATCGGGGGATCTTGATGACCCGGGTGTAAAAATCGCCAAAAAACATTAGACAGAGGCCCTTCCCCTGCAATCTTTTTGGGGAGGTTTTCCTTTGGAGCGGGGGAAAGCGGGAGTACGGCCACTATTAGCATTATAGACTCGAATTGACAGACCCAACCCCCCCAGAAAAAGCCCTTTTCCTCAATAAAAAGCATTATTCCGACAGTGCCAAATACTTTCCCTATTCGTGACCCAGTTGTGTCAAAGAACCACTTCACCTGAAACCCAAACCCAAAGGGTCGTAAACTTTCTGGTAAACCTTGAAGAAAAATTCTTTTTAAAAGTTAGTGTTACAAACCCCCAAATTTTATTAGGAAAATCCCTTGCACCCGAAAGAACTGCGGGTTCAATTTTTAAAAATGAAAAACTTTTTGGCGACTGTTTCCCTTTCTTAAGTCTAATTTGATTCTATTTTTTCTAAAAAAATCCCCTGAAAATTCTTACACTACCAAATTTGTCCCTTAAAGCCCTTCTAAATTCTTCCCAAATAATAATTGTGCAAACTGAAACCCCTATTAAAAATAGTTTTTTGCATGAAACCCTTTAAAAGTATTTTGCAACTTTTAAACCTGGTTTCATCATGTCCCTCTGGAATGACCCTTTCAATCTTACGAATCCTTGTTCAAATTTTATCCCGTCGTTTCATGGGGTCATTGAGTGAAAAATTTTGCTTCAAAAAAATTGGGGATTTTTTTGCTTGGCAATTTTTTAAAAATTACCGGCATCACGTTTTTCTACCCCTTATTATCCCCATTAATAAACCGGGAAATTACACTAGATCTTGGGGCTGCAAGAGGGTTTTGGGCTCACAGAGGAAGGGTTAGGGAAAACGAGGGTTGAGGAAACTGGGTACGAGGTGTTGGGATAGTTCTATGGTTAAAATGGGGTTTCCCGGTTTTGAAGACTGGTTTTTTTGATAATGGGTTTTAAATATAGGTCTACGTCATGGCCTTAGCGTTCGCAGTGCTGGGACTATCACTTGCAAAAACTGGCACGGACAATTGTTCATTACTAAAAATCTAACATTCATACCCTTTAGCAAAACATTATTTTGGGTACTAAGTGTTGCATAAAATGCTTTCAATCTTAAACTAAAATTTTTTTTGAAAAAACAAGATTATCCTTGAACATTTTTTTCCCGTTTTACTTAGTAAAACTCGCAATTTCTGTAAAGGAAAATTTTCCTTTAGGCTGATTTTCATTTCCTTCGTTTTCATGGGGGATTTAAAGGACCAACAGCGGGGCTGGTGCTTTAGTTTTTTTTTCTAAAAAGAAGGATCTCTTTAAAACCACAAAGGGAAAGCAAAGCTTCTCATGGTCTGCTATTGAATTGGATTTGGGGAAATTGATCAGAAAATTACGTTCATTAAAATTTTAAAGGTTTCACAACTCAAAAGGGGTCTTCAATAAAGAACAAAATACCTAAACTTTACCCCCAACAAAGTCTGTGCTTTTTTTAAAAAAAAATCAACCCCAAAAAGAATACTGGGAAATTTGTGGGCAATTTTCTTGATTTAAAAAATCTGTTACAAAAAAAATCAAACTTTACTCACCATTTTTCAGTGTTGGTAAAGGTTTTTCTTTCTCAGAGCAACAAAATTTTTACAATCTTTTGCTGTATGTCCGAGCACAAAGAACCCAAAAACTGCAAAAAATTTACATCAACAAAAATAGGACAAGGGTGAAAAGCAAAACTGTCATTTGAAAAAATGTATAAAATCCCTGGGGGGCCCGCGGGATAGCGTACACTGAAAAATTTGAAAAAAAAAAAAAAACATTTCCCATGTACATTTTTCCTGGCTGAGTTTAAAACTCACTTCCTGGCCAAAATCCCCTCCCCCAAAAAAATCACGTATACAAACCAATTTTTCCCGGGGGTTAAAAAGCCGATACAACTAAAGGGGTCCCGTACGACTGGGTGAATATGAAAAAAAATTAAAACCCCCAAAATGAAGTACAACAAGGGGAAGATCAAGAAATCAAGTTCACTTTCTTTTTAATACACATTGCCAAACCCTTTTAAAGACGTTTTCTGGATATTTTTATTATCAAAAAAAAAAACATTGTTTTATCCAAAAGACTAAACAACGGGAACAAATCTTAATTTCCCTTTAAAAACCATTTCCTAAACTGTTTCAAAAACAAAAAAAAAAATTTTGAAAAAGACATTAATAAACGCAAAGGCGGGGTTTCCGGTTATACCAATATTTTTTGCAAAATAAAATTTTGTACATAAATACCCCGGGGCTGCCTACCAATGTAAGGGTCGATTTTACACAGCCCTAGAGCCGAGCAATTCTTATAATTTAGGTTAGCGTGTAAGAATTTAATAAAATCTAAATGGACAGAAAGATACACATTTATTAAATTAAAAAAAATGATAGACACAATGACAATAAAAAAACGAGCATCAATAATAAAAAAAAACAAAAAAAGCCAATACTTATAAATGGTGTGTACAGGCCCACGAGCTCTCAGCCAACTGCCTGAGAAGCTCAGCAATTGCTCGGACTAAATTTTAGCGCGGGTGGGTAGTAGTCCTGGCCGATGGTCTTCCAAGACGGGGGGTTTGGGTTTGCGGGTTTTGTAACTCCTTTTAAGATGCGACGCAGGCTAAGGCGAAAATAGGGTTGAAAGTCCCGTGGAAAAAGACGTATGGCTGCCTCACTACATCCCTCCCGATCCCGGAAAATATCTCATAAATAAACCTCACTGCCGACTACCCGTTTAAATTCCTTTTCTATTTAATCCCCTGGATGACATTAGAGTAGTTGGTAAAGTAGAGTGTAGTTGAAACAAAACCTGCCTTTCTTATTAAATAAACTTTGAATAAAAATACTGTATGCAGATAAAACGAAGTTTCCTGAGGTTTTACTTTTGCCTATGGCTGAATGTTGATGTGGAGAGTAATACAGGGAAGGATACGCCAAGTAGGTGTGTAGCAGAGTGTGTGGAGCAAAACCTTTGTAGTCTCTGTATACTTTGAGTAAAACGATTCAGTTCCACAAATGTATTTCTTCACCAAATGATATACTGTCTGTAGTTATTGCTTTACTGATTGTGCATTTGTACCTATTCTGGAAAGCAAATTCTTCCTGGGCAATGCCTGGCATTTTTAACTAGTCTATTTTCTTTTTTTTCCCTTTTTTTTTTTTTTTTTTGATCATTCAAAAAATGGTCAAATGTAATTCAAAACATGATTTTTTCTGCGATGTGTAGACATATGTGTGCGTGTGTGTCTACTGCAAAATATATATCTTATTATTTTATTTTTGTGGGAATTGTTTATGTACTGGAAAATGATTTTTTGCCACAGTTTATTTCTGGAACTTTCTAGTCTATATGTCAATCTACAAAATATATATATGCGTTGTTGTTGTTTATGTATGTTTATTTATGGAATTTTTTATGCTAATACCGAAGAATATGTCTGGTTCCATTTATACTTTTTCTTCAAAATTACTAGTTATTTTGCGCGAAATGGACATCAATGATCTTAACTTATGAATACAAATTGATGGTCATGTGTATAGACATTCATTTTGTGTGGTGTTATAAAAAGAAGAAGAAGAAAAAGTACTAAGTTCACTGTAACTGTATCACTGATAATGAGATTGGAACCACGCTGAGGCATTTGAAAATACGTAGAATCTACGTTAGCTGCTGACACCATGGTGAATAAACCCGAAGTATAGCATGCTAAATCCACTCGTCTCCACAACCCTCAAACTTTATCCTCTTACCTCAAGAATCAACAATCCTCGTCAGCGAACTAAACAAAACAAAGAAAACCCTTTTCGCTTCAGCATTCTTTTTTTATTTTTTTATTTCAGTTTGAATTTCCCTCTACTTTCTTCGATGTTAGCTACTGAAATAAAAGTTGACTATAAGCGCGGAAAGCACCTACTATATAAAATTAAGCACATAGAGACAGAGAGAAGCTTTAAGCGTGTGTGGACAGTGCTTTTGGGATTATTATCTGGCTAACTGGTGTGCTATGGTGAGTTACCTCTTTTTTTCGCAATAGGTGCGCAGTCTGATGTTCTGTTTATCGGTATTGTGCTAACAAGTTATATGGATGTTGTTTTTATGTTCCTTTCTATTCAGAATGTGATTTTTTCCGTTGTTTTTTGCGGGATAATATAACCACTCGAGATATCCACTCTAAATGAGACAGACTATTGTTTAGTGCCCACAACATTGCCCCCCGTATCACCTCACACACCACCAAAAATAAATCCAAAGAACAACAATACAGCACATATTACAAGGTTCGTTTCGGGCAGGAAATTGAATTGAGAAAATTTTTCTGTTGCCAAACCCTCTCTTTGGAAATGATACGACCACAAGTTTTACCATGTAACTGCCTCGTGTTTATTATAAACCTATTTATTCCAAAATGAGCTCATATCTAAATTTCTTCCATATAATTGTATATTATCTTTATATAATATTATCTATATTATATATATATATATTATAGTATATATTATAATATAA
>NC_051425.1:20719006-20740943 GCF_015228065.2 Penaeus monodon | reverse complement strand
TTTCGAAAAAAAAAGTTTTATACTGACAAACAATTATAAATGAAACAGTTTCAGCATAAACATACTAAGGACAACTTCATAGACCACTGAATATGAAATTAACTTTTAAATCCTTGCTACGGACATATAAATAATAACAAGTTTGGGATTTGGTGATAGTGACTTCACATAGAACAAATATTTCTTTTAATTTTGCCTAATATTTCATAATTCGTAATTTAAGCTTTCCTATTAACACTGTTTCATGTAATTGAAGATCTTTGTAATATAATCGTTTTAGTTTAAATTTCGCTAAGTCTTAATAAATAGAAAAAATACTACGTAGCTCAGAGACTCGGCGTTTGGTACAACCCATTTATACCGTTTCCATTGGCTTTGCCATTTCCATTGGTATAACCATTTCCGTTGTTGTAGCCGTTCCCTTTACCATTGCCCTTAGCATATCCATTTCCATTGCTGTATCCATTTCTTCCTTTTTTTACCCTTTCCTTTTAAACCCTTTCCATTACCATTGCCTTTCTTTTACCGTGCCTTGTACCTATTCCCGTTGCCATTGCCGTTGGCATAACCATGGCCGTTCCCATTCCCGTTTCTGTTCCCATTGCCGGTGAACCCAATGGCGTTACCGTTTGTATATCCATTCCCGTTACCAGCACCGTTGGTATATCCATTTATATTCAAATTACCGTTGGTGTATCCGTTGCCGTAGCCATTACCGTTGTTATATCTGTTCCGTTGCCATGCCGTTGGTGTATCCGTTGCCGTTGGTATATCCATTCCCATTCCCATTACCGTTGGTGTAACCGTTCCCGTTGCCATTACCGTTGGTGTAACCGTTGCCGTTGCCATTACCGTTGGTGTAACCGTTGCCGTTGGTATATCCATTACCATTCCTATGACCATTGTAACCATTGCCGTTGATGTATCCATTGTTGCCATTACCGTTGGTGTATCCATTACCGTTAGCATATCCATTATAACCATTTCCGTTTGTGTATCCATTTCCATTGAAATTGCCTATCTCAGCATTCAAAGCGTAGAACTGTTCAGCCGTGGAACAGTCAAAGTTGTACCACCAATCGCACACGAAGTATTGCTGGTTGAAGACTGTGCCGTTGGGACAAAGGAACGAATCGATTCTGCCTCCTGCCTGACAGATGTGGAACACCTGAAATGTATCACAAGAAATCATGTTTTTCTCTCTCTCTCTAAACCGAAAAGTAATTTTATGTTTTTATCTGTACAAAATGAAGGATATCTTCACAGCACACTGTTTAATGAAAATTTGATATCCATTAGCTAAATATCTATTTCTCCCAATAATTTAGTCTTTTCAGAAGATTTGGCACTCACCTGACATCTAGCCTCGGGAGAAGTATCAGCGTAATATCCAGGAAGTTGGCCGTTGCAGGAGAACCCGGTGGCGGGGACGAAGGCCAGAATGGGGTAGTCCACACCTGGGACGCCTCCACCGCCAATGGCATCAGCTAGAGCTCTGAAGGGATCCACAATGCCATTGGCGTACACGGTGACCCCATTACCATTTCCCGTATGCTCCATTACCGTTTCCATTGGTGTCGCACCGTTACCATTAATATATGCACCGTTGCCATTTCCATTAGAAAATGCACCATTGCCATTTCCATATCTACCATTACCATTTGTATAAACTCCATTCCCATTTATACCATTGCCCTTTGTATACCACTTCTCCCATTCCCGTTTCTATAAACTCCATTACCGTTACCATTTATGCCTCCATTCCCATTATTATATGCAACGTTGCCATTTCCATTTCCATTAGAAAATGCACTATTGCCATTTGTATGTACGCCATTACCATTTATACCATTACCATTTGCATATGCACCATTCCCATTTCTGTAAACGCCATTGCCATTAACACCATTAGTATATCCATGGCCATTTGTGTGTATTCCATTTCCATTAAGAGAAAAGCCATTTCCATTTACAGGTGACAAGTAAGTTGCTTGAGCTAAACAGATTCCAACGACAACTGGAAAGACGAAAGGCAAAGATTAGCATTTGTTAGAATTAAGATATACCTAAAAGATAATGTATGCTAATGCATTCACACCTACACTTAAGCACACAGTATATACTACGAAACATTTCTTACTGAGTAACGAAACAGGTGATGTATTGGGTGTCATTTCAGAAGCTGGCCGAGTCTCGTTCTATAAATGAAAAGGAAATGAACGGAGTTGTGAAGAGAGAAGGCGAGACGTGGAAGCGCACTGACGACTGTGTTTGGAGCCCCGCTTTATATAGGTGCTCGTCCCTTTCTTCCGGAAGCTCAGGTCAAAGTCACGATGCATGCAATCACTTAGCAAGCATGGTAAGTGTCGGGTCTGAATTAGTCTTGCGATCTAATAATATGTGACACAAGAGACTTAAATATATATTTATATTTATAAAATATCATATTACATATATAATAAATATATATATATATATATATATATATATATATATATATATATATATATATATATATATATACATACATATATATATAGAGAGAGAATGTATGTATATACAAATATTTATTTTAGTTTTATTATATGTGTATAGATTCGCACACATCCACACACATATATACATGCAGATATATAAATAATGCATATATGAATATTAGTTTAAAGATGACTGAATATATAGATAGATATATCTGTATATGTGAGAACACTCACATATACATTTATTTACGCAGACACACGCACGTCTCTCTTTCTCTCTTCTCTCTCTCTCTCTCTCTCTCTCTCTCTCTCTCTCTCTCTCTCTCTATTATATATATATTATATATATATATATATATATATATATATGTGTGTTGTGTGTGTGTATAGTACATAGAGATTTCTGTGTGAATACACACTCACACATATACTAATATACGCACGCACATTAATCTGTGCACTGAAACATAGACGTAATTTAACACGATATCATTCAGTTTACTTTCATATTTATAGACATAAAAATCATTATATCCCGTTATACATTTCAGGCTTTCCACACACGCACACAAGCACACACATATATGTGCGTATATATATACATATATATACATACACACATTTATATATACCTACACACACACACATGTATATATGTACACACACACACAAACACACACACAATATATAAGTCTACGCTATCGCATATTATCGTATCAAAAGATCTATTCAGATCAAACACTAACGCTCGCATGTGTCGTGATGGAAACAGATAATAGATCAATCACATAGGAAAAATCTACATCACTATGCTTTGCACTGTTACTTTATGCCATACATATACAAATGTATAACATTATAGTTTGGTTAGTCCATTCTGATCTCCCTTTATATACAGGAATTGTCATAATGAAAAGTATGTATCTTGAGCTAGCTCATGCAGTGTAACATGGCAGTAAGATCTCGGGACATTCATATTTAGGTCTTTTCTAATTATCCTTATTAATTAAGCTCATGCGTAAGTCAGAGGACGTAAATCCAGAAATTTAAAAGAACGACTAAAGATCATCACAACATGAAACTACAATTAAGTATCATGCTGTGACCACGGCGGCTCATACATGAACCTACCGTAAAAAAAAAAAAAAAAAAAAAAAAAAAAAAAAAAAAAAAAAAAATAGACAATATATGTTTTTTTTTGGGGAATTTTTTAAACCTTTTCTTTTAAAAAAATCTACTTTTAAATAAACCCCCAATACATCCCATTTCGTTAAAAAAGAAATTTTTCGTGGATATTTTTCGTTTAAGCTTTAAAACATATTTTTCATTTTTTCCCCTTTAAAAAGAAAGCAATCTTTGTCTTTGCCCTTCCCTTTGTCCGGGAATTGTTTAGGGACAACTTACTTTCCCGGTAAAAAATTTTTTCCTTGTGGAATGGAAAAACGAAAAATCAAAATTTTAAGAAACGGAAGGGATAACAAGGAATGGGTTTCAAAAAAGGTTTTCAATGGAAAATGGAAATGGAAACCAAAAAAAGGATAAGGTAAGGGAAGGGAAAAGGGGTTTTAAAAAGGGGAAAGGGGAAAAGGGGATACAAAGGAATGGTAAAGGGGAAGGTTTAAAAAAAATGGTAATGTAATATGGAAATGGCAATGGTCTTTTTAAGGAAAGGACAAAAATGGAAATGGAATTGCACAAGGAAAGGGGCGTACACCAATGGAAAGGTAAGGAGGAAGGGAAATGATAATGGGGTTACCGTGTACCCAAATGGAAAACTGTAATCCCCCCAATCAGCTGATTATGGCGGTGGAGTCCCAGGTGTCTAGCATTCTTCCTTCTTTTTCCCGCCCCGGGTTTCTTCAAAGGCCACTTTGTTTTTCTTTATTCTTCAAAACGTTCAGGTTTTTTTAAAATTTTAAAAAAGGGTTTTAAATCGGGAAAACATTTGAAATATTTGTTTTTCAAAATTTTTTAGCCCCAAACTGTATCGAAAAATTTTCTTTTAAAAATATTTCCATTCTTTTTTAATATCGAAATTAAAAATTTATAAATTCCTAAAAATATTTTAAAATTTCATTTTGTACAGATTTTTTTTTTTTTTTTTTTTTTTTAGGTTTCTGGGGAAAAAAAGCATCGATGGGCCTTTGCCCGCCGTCTTGCCAGCAAACCGGCTTGTGGAAATTTTACTGCCACGGCTAAAGTTCACCTTTTGTGCGGGTGGGTAAAAAATTACCCGTGGAACCCAACGGTACCCACGAATGTTTCCCGCTGGAGGGGGAAACCGGACAGGGATTTCAAACGGTAATTCCCGGAAAACCCAAATAATGGCAAAAAGGATACAAATTTTTTTCTAGGCCCAAAAGGTTTTACCATTTTTAAAATAAAAAAATCAACCAAGGAAACCAAAAATATAAAAGGCAAAAAAATACAATAAATTTTCAAAATTTAAATAAACAGTACAAAAATGGAAATGGAGAACTTTTTTGGGAACGGTTAAATAGGGATAAAAGCCCCCCTCTAACTACTTTTTTTTCCATTTATTAAATTTGTTGTTAAAAAATCATTTTTCAAAGAACACTAAAAATTGTTAAACTTCCTATATTAAAAATAGTCAAAATCAAAGTTTGTTCTAAAATTTCTAACCCAAAATTATTTGTAATTAAATACCCGCAATTTTTAAAACAATTTTTGTATTTAATTTTACCATCAATGTTTTCTCATTTTTTTTCTAAACTGTTTTAAATTTTGGGGTGTTTTTAAAATATAAAACTAAAGACTTTTTTTGAAAAAAATTTAAAGAAAATATTTTTTTTTTAATATTTTTTTTTAAAACCAACAATGTCAAATGAATTTTCAAAAAAATAAAATACTTTTTCTTCAAACCGCGCCAAACTTTGTATTAATTCAAATTAAAAAATGAGATTTTTTCATATTTCCCCCCCAAATTTTTTTTGGGGTTTTATAAATATGATAAAAAAATCCATATATTTGTGGGTTTGTGGGGGGGTGGTGTTGGGTGTGGGTTGGGGTTTACTGGCTAATATTATTATTAAAATAAAATTTTTTTATAAATTTTATTTTATATTGTGGTTGTGGGTTTTTTTTTTTTTTGTAATTTTAAAATTATATAAACAACCAGCTTTAACCTTAAATTTTATATAAAAATTTAATTTTTATTTAAATATATGGGGGGGGGTGGGTTTTTGGGGGGGAAAAATTTTTTTTGGGGGTTTTTTTGAATTATAAATAATTAAAGCCACTTTTATGGAATTTTTATTTTTAAAAAAAGGATATTATATATATTATTATATATATATATATTATATATATATATATATATATATAATATATATTATATATTATATAATATATTATATTATATTTTGTTAAAAATATTATGGTATTTATATAAAAACAAAAACCCCCACCCAAAAAAAAAATTATTAAAATTTTTATATATATATATAAAATTATAATATTATATATAGTTTTTTTGGGGTTTTTTTTTTGTTGGTTTTTGTGTGTGTGTTTAATATAAAATTTAATATATATAATAAATTTAATATAAAAAAATATAATTATATTAATAATATAAATATTATAATATATAATATATATATATAAAAATAAATAAATTTTATATAGTTAGGTTATATATAATATTAAAATTATATATATATAAAACCATAAAAAAAAATAATATATTTTATTGGTTTTGTACAAAAAAAAAATTTATATATATATTAATATATATTTTATATTAATATATAAATTTTTATATATATAGATATATTTAATATATTATTTATATATATATAAAATTTTAATATATTGTACCCCCCCTCCCCTTTTTTTTTTTTATTTTTAAATATAATATTTTATATTATATATATATAATATATATTATATATTATAATTTTTGTTGGTGTTGGTTTTTTTGTGTGTATGTTATTTTTCTTTTGCGAAAAAAAAAAAAATCCCCCAAAAATATTTTTATAATATCTTATAAATTTTTTTTTAAAATTATATAGGTAGGTATAATTTTTTTATTGGTTTTAATAACCAAAAACACCACCTTTCTTAATTCACATCCTCTTGCTTAGAATTGATCTATGGGGTTTGTGATTTTAAAATAAAGAAATTAAAAAAAGTCCAAAGTTTTAAATTCCCCGAGATCTCATTGCAGTTCAGTGCATGATACTCTTTTTATTATAAATTCTTACGCTTGGGAAAGGGAATCGTTATGTAAAATATCCGTTATACAAATATGGCATAAAAAAAAATATCATAGCAAAATATGTGTACTTTTTACATTAATTTTTTATTCCTTCCCTTTTAGTCTTAAATAACATTGAAAATTTTCTGTTTGAAAATTTTTTTAATGCCAATCCCTTTTCATATTTAACTCCCCTAATGAAACCACACAAATTTAAAATGAATGAATGGTGTGATATATAGAATAATGTATAAAAATTTAATAAATTATATTATATAATATATATTTTATGTGTGTGTGTGTGTGTGTACATACATATATAAGCGTGTGTGTTTGTGTTTGTGTGTTTTTTCCCTATTGTGTACATATATGTATCTATAACATATATATTTAATATTATATTTTATTATAATAATATATATTTATATATATATATATACACAATATGTATTTTGCATACTAAGACCTATATATCGTGGGTGGCTATTAAAAATACTATATAAAACCTACGTATACATTATGTAATTAACACTACACACATACAGTAATATTTTAATATATAAAAAATTACATATAAAATATAAAATTTTAAAAAAAAAAAAAAAAATATATATATATATATATATTTTATAAATTTATAACAAAATACAAAAAATATATATTTTTTATTTATTATATATATATTTATATATATTTATTTTAATAAATTAATATATATATTTTATATATATATATATAATATATATATATATATATAAACACACACACCTATGTGTTGTGTGGTTTACTTGAACAATTCATTAAGAAAAAAAGGTTTTATATACTGATCACTTTATTTTAAATTAAAAAAGGTTTATATCTCAAACAATTGCTTTAAATTAGTAGTGAAAATATAACCATTCTTTTTCTCCCATTCCCATTTGAAAATACCCTGTCCATTTACGTATTGTAAATTACCTTCCCACCTTTTATCGTTTGTAACCTATCCCCTTTCCCTTAGGTAAATTTTCATTACCGTTTATGTCTTCATTAACGGAAACCATTCCTTTTAAAAAGGGCAAAAATTTTTTGTGCAAACATATTCGAAGAAACTGGAAGACAAAAGGCAAATATTAGCATTTTTTTGAACGAAAACCCGAAAAAAGATATTTGCAAAACATTCACTACACTGCCCACAATATATACACAAAACATTTCTTCTGTAACGAAAAAAAAAGTATCGGGGTCATTTGAAAAGCTAGTCGAGTCTTTTCTATATATGAAAAGGAATAAAGGAGTTGTGAAAGAAAAAGCAAGACGAGGCAGCGCCTGACGTTTGGTGCTTGGACCCCCGTTTATAACTGCTCATCCCTTTTTTCCCGGAAGCTCAGGTCAAAGTGACGATGCATGCATCATTTGGCAAACAGGTTTGTGTCTTGTAATACATAAATGCAATGGGGTAGCTTCAATGAAATTGTGTATTTTTTGTGTTTGTTCTGCTATACAGACATTTTTGGTCGTGTACACACACACACAATATATGTGTGTGTGTTTTTGTTTTTGTTTTTTTGTTTTTAAAAATTATTTATTTTAAAAATTTTTATTATTTTTTTTTTTAAAATATATATATATATATATAAAATTTGAAAGGGAAAGCAGTAAAAAGAGGAATGAAATTCGGAAATAATTTATGTAAGTTTAAAAAAAGCTTAAAAAACACAAAATAAAGATAAAAAAACTTTTACAAAAATGGGCACAAAAAAAAATAATGGCAGGAAATACAAAAAGTAAAAAGGGGGATCCGTGGGGAAAAACGGGAAATCACAAGAAAAAAAAAGTAAAAACAAAGCAAGGTGAATTAGTCAAAGGCCAAAAAAGTGAAAAAAAAAATTTAAATATAAGGATAGTTATAATAGTTTACTACGAAAAAAGAGTGAGATGAGATTGAATCACAGACCAATGAAAGGTAAGTTAGAGGGTATTAAAACAGGTTTATTCTTATTGAAAAAAAAGAAAGAGAAAACAGGAAACTGCAACGCCCCCAAAGCAACACCCCCTTTTAAAATTATAAATTTAACAAAAAGGAAAAACCCAGTCCGGGAAAGCCAAACACACAACAAAAAAAACCCCCCCTCTACACACAAACACACCAAAAAAAACCATATACCAGCAAAAAAAAACACAAAACACCCCCCCAACACAACACACCCACACAAAACAACACCAACACACAACACACACCAACCCCAAACCACCCCAAACCAACACACACACATAACACAAAACACACAACACACACACACACAAAAACACACACACACACAGTACACTCGTATCGTTGACAAGATACAATCGATTTCCCTTGAAATTTTGGGGTTTTTTTTTGTTTAAAAAAGGGCTTGATTAAATTTTTTAAAGGTTGGGCTTAAAATAGATTCATTTAAAAAGCCATTTAAAAGTTGACTAAAAGGGTACCCGATTTCATATAAAAAGCAAATATCCCCGCCAAAAAAATAAAACAGTCCAATAAATTATCCAAAAAGTTAAACCCCCTACCAAGTCCCAAAATAATCAAGGGGGCTCCCTCTCGTTCTCTTTGGGTGGACATGATTTTTTTTTTTTAAGCCCAGAAAAATGCTGAAATAATTACAAAAAACCCATCATTTGTTGTTCAGGGGCCTTTTTTTTCTCCGTTATTTATATATATTCCGAAATATCCCTACTACATAAAGAATATATTTCTTAATCAGGGCTTTGTTTATATTCTGAAAGGGAAATTTTCTGAAGGGATAATTTTGGGATTTTTTACATAGTCTTCTGTTAAAATCACACAGTGTTTTTTTGGGAATTTCTATTTTTTTGCAATGCATAAATTTGAACTAAAGGTAAAAGTAAAGTGAAAGAAAGAAAAATCATAAAGGTTTGGGGGGAAAGGATTGATCACTTTTGCTCCAAGTAAAAACGAAAGCACCGGGGAATGGAGAGTATTTGGGCCCCATCTCACTTTTTTTTCATCTTTTTAAACTTTATGTTTATTTTAATTTGAAGTATGGGAAAAGTATGTTTAAAGAATTTAAAAATTAGTAGAAAAATTTTTCCTTTTTTTTTTAGTTTTTTTTAAAATTGCCCTA
Organism: Penaeus monodon; assembly: GCF_015228065.2. Classification (NCBI taxonomy): domain Eukaryota; kingdom Metazoa; phylum Arthropoda; class Malacostraca; order Decapoda; family Penaeidae; genus Penaeus; species Penaeus monodon. The sequence continues at coordinate 20,731,137 of NC_051425.1, read as the reverse complement.
TATTAAACCCAGTACCTTACTCACATTAAAGAATAATTGCCCCTGAGCCTAAAAAAAAAGCTTGTTCCCCAAAAAAGGGAAACTTTTTTTTTCTAAATTTCCAACCCCCCCCCCCCCCCCCAAAAAAAAAAAAAAAAAAAAACTTTCGATCCCGGAAAATATTTTTTTTTGTATTAGAAAAACACGTTCACTTATTTTATTTTTTTAAAAAAATTCGATACACAATTGGTTTTTCGGAAAATTTATTTTTAAACAACCCTTTCACTGTTATCTTATTTTCGGAAAAAAAAAAAAATATAAATAAACATTTCAGCTAAACATATTGTACAATTTCATAACCATGTTTTTAAATTATTTTAAATTTGCTAGGCTTTAAATAAAAAATTTTTTTTGGTGTAGGATTTCCTGAAAAAATTTTCTTTTTTTTTGCCTCATTTATAATTCGTTTAAGCTTTTTATTTTCCTGTTTCTTTTAATTGGATCTTTGTAATAATCGTTTTAAGTTAAATTTTGCGTCTTTAAAAAAAATACTACTTGCCAAAATTGGCGTTTGTAAACCTTTTAACCTTTTCCCTTCTTTCCTTTCCATTGGTTTAAACCATTTCCGTTGTTACCTTCCCTTTCCCTTTCCCAGAAACCACCAGTTGTATCCATTTGTTTCAATCCCCTTTGTTTTTTCCCCGTTCCTTACCATTCCGTTTTTAATTCCCATTGTTTTTTCCCTTTGCCTTTTGGAAAACCCTTGCGTTCCTTCCCCGTTTTTTTCCCCTTCCGTTGCCATCCCGTTGGTTTTAATCCTTCCTTTTTTGTATTTTCCCCTTCCAACCGTTGGTAACCTTTTTTTTGGGTTTTTGCCGTCCATTCCGTTGTTTTCTTGGTTGCCATTCCGTTGGTGAAAACCGTTGCCTTCCCTTTTTTTGGGTTTCTTTTCCGTTCCCATCCCTTGGTGTATCCGTTCCGGGGGATTCCATTCCCTTCCATTACCTTTGGGTGTAACCGTTCCCGGTTGCATTCCCTTTGGTGTACCGTTGCCGTTGCCATTACCTTGGTGACGTTCCGTTCCCATTCCCGTTGGTTTTCTTTGCCTTGGTAATCCTTACCATTCCTTTTACCATTGAACCATTCCCCCTTTATGTACCCTGTTCCATTACCGTTGGTGTATCCATTCCCGTTGCATTCCATTAAAACCCATTCCGTTTGTGTACCATTTCCTTGAAATTCCCTATCTCCATTCAAACGTAGACTGTTGCCGGGGAACATCAATTTGTACCACCAACGCACACGAAGTTTGCTTTAAGACTGTGCCGTTGGGAAAAAGGGAAACGAATCAATTTTGCCCCTCCCTGACAGATTGGAACACCTGAAATGATCACAAGAAATCCATTTTTTTTTTTCCTCTCCCCTCCTAAACCGAAAGAAATTTTTTATTTTTATCTTACAAAAAGAAAGGGTATCTTCAAGCAACCCGTTTAATGAAAATTTTATATCCCTTAGCTAAAAATTTATTTCTCCCAAAAATTTAGTCTTTTCAGAAAATTTGCACTCCCTACATCTAGCCTCGGGAGAAGTATCAGCGTAAAATCCAGGGAAATTTGGCGTTGCAGGGGGAACCCCCGGGGGGGGGACGAAGGCAGGGGGGGTAGTCCACCCTGGGACGCCCCCCGCCAAAGGCATCACTAGGCTCTGAAAAGGGGTCCCCATGCCATTGGCGACACGGTTTTCCCCATTACCCTTCCCCTGGCTCCATTTCCCTTTCCATTGGGGTCGCACCGTTCCATTAATATATGCACCGGCCTTTCCATTTGAAAATCCCTTGCCATTTCCTATCTAAAAATTACCCTTTGTATAAACTCCCTTCCCTTTATCATTGCCCTTTTATACGCATTTCTCCCATTCCCTTTCTATAAACTCCATTACCGTTTACCCCTTTATGCCTCCTTCCCTTATTATTGCAAAGTTGATTTCCTTTCCTTAGAAAAAAGCACTATTTCCATTTGTAAAAAACCCTTCCCATTTTAAAAAACCATTACCATTTGTATATGCACCCTTCCCCTTTTTGTAAACGCCATTGCCATTAAAACCATAAGTATATCCGTGCCCATTTATGTGTATTCCATTAAAAGAAAAGCCCTTTCCTTTAAGGGGACAAGTAAATTGCTTGAGCTAAAAAATTCCAAAGACAACTGGAAGACGAAAAATGAAAAATTTGCTTTGTTTTAATAAAAATAAACTAAAAAAAATGTATCTAATGCATTCAACCCCACACTTAAGCACACAGTATAACTACAAACTTTCTTACTGATAACAAACAGGTGTGTATTGGGTGTCTTTTAAAAGCTGGCTATCTCGTTCTATAAAAAAAGAAATGAAAGGGGTTGTGAAAGGGGAAGGCAGACTGGGAAACGCCTGACGACTGTGTTTTTAGCCCCGCTTTATATAGGGGCTCTCCCTTTCTTCCGGGAACTCAGGTCAAGTCACGAGCATGCGACACTTACAAGCATGGTTATGTCGGGTCTAATTATCTTGCGGCTGTAATATGTGCACATGAGACTTAATATATATTTATTTTATATTATACACAAAAGCACGATATATATTTCTTTATAATACCACAACACCACACATGTATATATGTAAAGGCATGCACACACACACCACACACACACACACCAAAACACACCACCCCCAACACACCCCCACACACAATATTAAATATAATATATATATATTTATATATATTAAAATATAATTTTTTTTTTTTTTTTTTGTCTACCTATCGCAAATTATCGTTTTTAAAATCTATTCAGATCAAAAACTAACGCCCGCTGTCTCGTGATGGAAACATTAGATAATAATCAAACACATAGGAAAAATCTCATCACTATGCTTTGCACTGTTACTTTTGCCATCATTACAAATTATAAAATATAGTTTTGGTTTGTCCATTCTGATCTCCCTTTATAACAGGAAATTTTCAAATGAAAATATTATCTTTGGGTAGCTCCTGCAGGGAAAATGGCAGTGATCCGGGACATTCATTTTTAGGGGCTTTTTTTAATTATCCTTATTATTAACCATGCGTAAGTCAGAGACATTTTCCAGGAATTTAAAGAACGCAAAGACGTTTTTGGGAACAAGTCCAGAAACAAAACCCACTGATCTGTAAAGAAAAAGAGTTTTATTACTATATTATATTGTATATATATTTAAATTTTATTTTAAATTTTAAATATTATAAAATACGTAATTTGATAACACACATTATTTATATATTTTGGTTAACTCTTTTCATTTCCCTTTTTATTTATAGAAAAAACTCGGTAGCTTTAAAAAAACTCCAAAAATCACTATTTCGTTACTCAATAAGAAATGTTTCGTAGTTATGTTTTTTTGCTGTGAATGCATTGCAAAAATACCTTTCTGGTCATTATTCAAAGAAATGCTAATCTTTGTCTTTCGTCTTCCCCGTTTTTTTGGAATTGTTAGCCAACAAATTACTTTCCCTGTAAGTGAAAAAAGTTTTTCTCTAAGTGGAAAAAGGAAAACCACAAAAGGCAATTAATTTACAGACGCGGGAAGGGAATCATATACAATGGCAATGGTGCATTTTCTTGGAAATGGAAAAAGGGAACGGGGCAAAATAATGGGAATGAAGGCTAAAAGGTAACGGTAAGGGTTTATAGAACGGAAAAGGGGGAAAAGTTATACAAAGGCAATGATATAATGGGGAAGGAGTTTTTTTACAAATGGTATGGTAGAATGGAAATGGGAATGGCTTTTCTAATGGAAATGGAGCTTTGGAAAAGGAAATGGAAACTGCATATTCTAAACGGTAACGGGCGTAACCCATGGAAAAGGGAAAGGACATACGGAAAAAAAATGGGACACCGTGTACGCCAAAAATTTGTGGATCCCCTTTAGAGCTCTAGCGGATCCATTGGGGTGGAGGCGTCCCCAGTGGGACACCCCCCTTCTGGCCTTTGTCCCCGACACCGGATTTCTGCAACACCAACTTCCCGGGTTTCGGTGATAAATGTGCCTATGCTGATGCAGATCAGTGCCAGATCTTCTTGTAAAGTTGATATTTGATTCTACATATTTCTATGCCATGAATTGTATCTAACCTTTCAACATTTTTTATAATTCTAATATTTTTTATTATAATTTTTTCCATTAAACTAGGCGCTAAAATATATACGTAATATATCAAGATATCTTTCATTTTGTTTTGGTAGGAAGTAAAAAGTACCTCTCGATTTATAGACATAATATTTTTTTCAATGTTCCACATCTGTCCGACAGGGGCAGGATCGACTCGTTCCTTTGTCCCAACTGGTCTTCAACCAGCAATACTTCGTGTGCGATTGGTGGTACAACTTTGACTGTTCCACGGCTGAACAGTTCTACGCTTTGAATGCTGAGATTGGTAATTTCAATGGAAATGGGTACACAAAAGGCAATGGTTATAATGGATATGCCAACGGTAATGGCAACGCAAACGGATACATAAACAGCAATGGTTACAACAACGGTCTTAGGAATGGTAATAGATATACCAACGGCAACGGATACACCAACGGTAACGGGAACAGCAAAGATACACCAAGGTAAATGGAACGGCAACGGATACATCAACGGGAAAGGTTACCAAGGTCATAGGGAAAGGTAATGGATATACCAACGGCAACGGATACACTAACGGTAATGGCAACGGCAACAGGTACACCAGTGGTAATGGCAATTATCACGTGAGTAGCAAGACTCAATGCTCTTAAGGCTCATGGGTTGGCCTGAATTTATTCCTGTTTTAAGCAATTCTTACTAAGCATTTTTTAAAAAAAAAAAAGAAAAAAAAAAAAAAAAAGAATATTCTCTCCTATTAAATTAAAAAAATTCTAAGGGTTTAACTCTACGCCCTCACTTTTGGGTTACTGATTATAAATCATAATGCTAGATATAATAAAAAAAAATTTTAATTTGGGTCGAAACACTCACCTCCCATCCCTTGGTATCCTCCCTATTTTCTTGAAACCAAAAAAGATTGGGTCCTTGAATTCTTTTTCAAGTCACAAACATTTTCGTATTTTAAAGGGTTTACTCTATCAAAGCAATACTGCTTTATGATGTGCCTTCAAAATAAAAAAACGGGAAAAAAACGTTTTAGTGGAGCCCAGCAACTTCTTCACATTTATAAATAATACACCTTTTAAATGGCGAATCAGTATCGATTTCGCTGTTTAAAAAAATATATATTTATATATTTTATATATATATATATATATTAATAATAATAGATAGATAGAATAATAAAAATAGATAAAAAATAATACTACCATACATACATAAATACATACATAAAAATAATAATGTAAATTAATATATTGAGTGTATGAATATAACGGATATATATTATATATATATTTTATATATATATATATATAAATATATATAATATATAATATATATAAAAAATTTTAATATAAATTTTAATATAAGAAAATATTTAATAATTTAAAAAATATTTAAAATATAATCATTAGTACAATATAATATATATAATAATGACACATATAAATATTTCATTGTAAATTATTTAAAATTTTTTTTGTGGTGTTATATTATTAATCAGCCGACATTCATACATATAAAGAGGTATATATATACATAAACACACACATAGAGCTGGTTGTGCTGGTTGTATACAAAAGGTGACTAAACTTGACTGGAAAAGGGGGAAAATTTTGGCCAGCACTAAACAAACGGAATTGCAGAAACCTTGCAACGGAATTCTTTAAAGTCTCGGGGTTTTCCGAGTAGTTTTCTGTGATTCCAAAATGCTCTTCGGACCTAAATTCTTAAAAACAGTTGGGGAGAATATTGTGATTTTTCATTAAAAAGTAACGTAATTTTTAAAAGGCCAATTTTTAAAAACAATTTGTATGGATACTATCTCATTATGGTATGCGCAAGCACGACCACGGCTAGGGTTGCACATATATTGAAAAGTTCTCATAAAGAAGAACTGGTAGATCTGATGAATACTCAATGGCCTGAAAGATATACCATATGGTACTACGATCAGTACAGAGATAGCAAACCTCCTATGGGTGGCACCGAAGTCAAACCAAAAATGGACGTGGTTATTGCAAATTGTTTTTTGGGTTTCAGATGTACTGCACTGCACGATGCAAGTGCAGATTAATCTGATGCAGCTGTGTAAAGAAGAAAAGAAATGACAGTTGAGCAACATTCTTGGAATTCCAGGGGATACACCTTTCAAAACCCCAAATAAAGTATAAAGAACTATGTGAATATTTCATTCCATCTGATACATTGCAAGATATTCTCGTACTATATCCTAAATTAATTATGTAAATAAAGATAAGAAACAAAGTACAGTGTTGTGTAAACAGTGGCAAAAGCACATCAACATAATATTCTTTTTACTGTGTATTATTATATTTTTATTTTACCCTTTACAATTACGTGTCATAGAAAACTGCACTATGTCAATAAAAGTAAACTCTGTAAAACGATTGCCCATCCCTGGCAAACTGTTAAGTTTTTCTTAACTTTAAAACAGATCCCACACTAAACCCTGCTTGCTAAGTTTCGCTGCATCGTGAATTGCCTGACTTCCGGGAAAAAGGACGAGCGCTATATAAAGCGGGGCTCCCAACCTCGTCAGTCCTTCCCCGTCTTTCTCTCTTCACAAACTCTGTTCTTCCTTTTCATTTAATAAAGAACCGGCCAGCTTTTGAAAAGACACCCAAAACTACTTTTTTCCCACTCAGTAAGAAAATTTTTGTAGTATTACGTGTGCGTGGAATACATTTGTATCATTCCCTTTACGTTATATTAAATTCAAAAAATGCTAATCTTTGTTTTCGTCTTTCCTTTTTTTTTGGAATTTTTTTTAGCAAAGCAAATTACTTGTCACCTTAAATGGGAAAGGCTTTCTCTAATGGGAAAAGGAATACCACAAAAGGCAATGGGAAAAACCAAGGCGTAATGGGAAGGCTTTACAGAAAAATGGTGCACAACAAATGGGGGAAAAAAAAGGGTATAAATGGGATGGAGAAATGGAAATGCCAATGGTGTATTTTCTAATGGAAATGGCAACGGTGTATATTCTAATGGGAATGGAGGCATAAATGGTAACGGTGCGTACACCAATGGAAACGGTAATGGAGTCGGGAAAAGGAAAAGGGGTCCCCCTGTACCCCAAAGGCATTGTGGGTCCCTTCAAGGCTCTCTGATGCCTTGGGTGGAGGCCCCAAATGTGGACTACCCATTCTGGCCCCTCCCCCACGGGTTTTTCCTGCAACGGCCCAAATTTCCCGGAAATTTCCGATACTCGCCTGGGCTGGATTCAGGTGAGTCCAAAACTCTAAAAAAAGGTAAAAATTTTCGGCATTTCTTGTTATGATTGATATTTGATTTTACAATTCCAACCAATAATTATACCCCACAACTTTTCATGATTACCAATATTTCCTCGTATTCAAATTTTGATTTATAATTTAAAAAATTTTATTTTACCTTTTTTTAAAAATAAGATATCCTTCATTTTGACAAATAAGAAATAAATATTTTTTGATTTAAAAACATAAAAAATTTTCCTTGTGAACATTTTAGGTTCCCCTCTGTCAGGGAGGAGGCGATCGATCGTTCCTTTTCCCAACGGCACAGTGTTTAAACAAATACTTTTGTGTGCGATTGGGGTAAACTTTACTGTTCCACGGCTGAACATTCTCGGTTTTTAAAGCTGAGATTTGGGAATTTCATGGGAAAAAGTACATAAATGGATATGCAAAGGGAATGGATCACCCCCGTTAATGGCAAAGGCAAAGGGTACATCAACGGAATGGGCATAACGGGCATAGGGAATGGGGAATGGGGTTTCCAAAGGCAACGGATATACTAATGGTAATGCAACGGGAACAGGTACACCAAGGTAAGGGGAACGGCAAGATACCCAACGGTATGAACACCAAAATTAAGGGGAACGGGAATGGATATACTAAAGGTAATGGTAACGGTAAAGGATACACCAATGGAAAAAGGCAAAGTAACCAACGGGAAAGGAACAGCAAAATTTTTCCCCCAACGGTAAGGGGTACCCCATAAAAGGGAACGGCATTAGTTACACCAAAGGTAAGGGAATGTAAATGGATATACCCCGGTATTGGTAACGGAAATGGATACAAAAATGGGAATGGATACACCGGTAGTGGGAACAGAAACGGTAATGGTTACAACAACGGCAATGATAACGGTAAAAGAAACGGCAACGGTAATGGGAAAGGCTTTACCAACGGAAATGGTTATATCAATGGAAATGGCAAAGCCAATGGGAATGGCAGAGCGATGTATTTTAAGGAAAAAGTGGTGTTCAACGCCCATCTCTGACTACGTAGTATTTTTCTAGTTAAAGACCAAGCAAATTTTTACTAACAATTTAATTTTCAGAATCATATTCATGAACAAAAGTCAATAAAAGAGTCGCTTTCATTATTCCAATTTATTTTTTCCCTGCAAGGTTAAAAGCTATTTTTCATATTCATTGGTCTATCAAATTGTATTTCACTATGCTTATGCTAAAACTTTTTCATTTATATTTTTTTGTCAGTATAAAACTAAAGAATTTTCGAAAATAAAGATAAGCATATAAAAAACATAGTTTCTTTTTATTTATTTATTTATTTATTCGTTTATTTTTTTAGACATACACCCGCATGTCGTATCAAAAGTTTTCATTTCAAAATAACAATTCTTACAAAAACATTTCTGCCAATTTGTCGATATCAAATTTTAATACAAAAAATGAAAAGTTACTTTGTATTTGCCACCACCCCCTTTGTTTTTTTTTTTTATGAAACCTGAAAAACCCAAAATTTTATTTAAAAACAAGATTCCCCTTAACCATTTACTTGAATATTTCCTCTTTTTTTCCGAAGTCGTAACTAAAAAATTTTTAAAAATTCCTTCAAACATCAAAATAAGGGAATATTTTCCCTCTAAAATTAATAAATTCTAAGGAAACTTGCCCCCCCCTTTCCACTTTTTCCCTCATAAATGCAAAATAGTTAAAAAAAACTGGATAAATTAAATACTCACTCCCATTCCCTTCTTTCCTTATTTCTTAATCAATTTTGACACCCCTTTCCCTTCTTTAAGTTTTCCTGTAACTTTACTTTTACTTCCTTCCCCCAAAACCCCTTCCTTTTCTAATAATAAATTCCCTTTTCCCTCCCATAAAATTTTTAGAAAGCCTCTAAAAAATCGGAATTTTCCATTTTTTAACTTTTTCTACCGTGGGCAAACAAACCCATCTAGTTCCCCAAATTAAAATTGGATCAACCAAATTTATAAAATTTAATTAAAGTTAATTTTTTATTTTATTATATAATTTTATAAATAAATAACGTGGGGGGTGGGTTTTTGGGTGCGTGTTGTTTTTTGATTTTATTTCAAGAAAATATTTTATAATTTTTATTATTTTATTTATATTTTTTTGTATTATATTTAAATAAAATAAAATAAATTTTTATGACCTATATTCCAAAAACTTAAAATATAATATTAAATTTTAAAATTAAAATATATTTATATTATATATTAAAAAATTTTTATATATAATAAATATATATATAATTATTTTGTGGGGGTTTTGGGGTTTTTTTTGGGGGGGGTGGTTAATATTTAATATATATTTTAAAAAAAATTAAAAATGTTATCAAAAATTGGGAAAAAAAGTGATAGAAGGGTTTCCCCAAGGTTGGTTTAATTCCTTTTGTTTTCATTAAATATTATTAAATTTGATTAAGCTTAAAAAAAGAAGTTATTAATACTATTATAACCAAACACAAAAATTTTATTTTCCATACGAACCAATTTGAATTTTGGGGGCTCACAAAGGGTTGGTAGGGGTTCTTAAAGCTCTGGGGTTGGGTACTTTTTAATCTCAAAAAAACTTGTCTAATTCTTTAAAAACTGGGAAGTTCATAGCTTACGATTATTTTAAAGGCAACCATGTTTCAGGATCCCAAACCAACGAATTTTTTTAAACCCCGGGTTTTTGGTTTTTATTTTGGGCCAAAGAAAAACCCCTTTTTTAGGTTTTCCCAAAGGGGAATGTTGGGAAAGTATTTAAACACCCCCGGTGCCCAAAAAAAGTGGGCGGGGTTATTTCCCAGAAAAAAAAATTTTTGGGGGAAAATATAATATGTGTGTAGTGTGTGTGTGTGTGTGTGTGTGTGTGTGTGTGTGTGTTGTGTGTGTGAATATATATATATATATATTATATATTATATATATATATATATATATATATATACATATATATATAGAGAGAGAGAGAGAGAGATAGATAGATAGATATACACACAGGTGTGTGTGTATATATACACAAATATGTATATATAAATACATATATATAAATATGTATATGTGTATATATAGGCATTCATACATATAAAGAGGTGTATATATATACGTATATATACACACACGCACAAAGATGGTTGTATTTGCGCATACTGTAACATCAAGTTGATATGAGAGGACTACACAAATGGAGTTGGTAGGGAATTCTTAATGTCTCTGGGCTCTGGAGTACTTTTCTATTACTCTCAAAGTACTCTTCCGACTCTAAGTTCTTTAAAAACAGTGGCGATGAGTTGCATTAAGCTTAACGTAACTTATCTAGTAGAGCGCAATTACAACATGAAATTTCTATGGATACCATACGCAAGCACGACCACTTAGACAATTTGGCGAAGGAAAGCCTGCAGCAAAGTTCCTGTGAACATATATTTTGGGATGCCTCTTGCTAGGGTGCACATATATTGAAAAGTCCTCATAAATAAGAACTGGTAGATCTGATGAATACTCAAAAGCCTGGAAGCTGTATCATAAGGCATTACGATCATTTCATCGATAGCAAGCCCTCCTATGGGTGGCACCGAAGTCAAACCAGACGATGTTACGTGGTTATTGCCAGAATACGTTTAGGTTACAGAATGTACTGCCAAGTACACGGTGCAAGAAGTGCATATTAATCTAGATGTAGACTGAGTAACGAAGAAAACAACTGAACAGTGGATCACTATATCCCGGAGTGTCATGTGATACAGCCTTCCAGACCACCTAACATAGGGTATAAAGAACTATGTGAAAATTTAATTTCATCTGATACATCGCAAGATATGCTTGTACTATATCCTAAAATTACTTTGTAGAACTGCAGTAAACAAAGAACAGTGTTATGTAAACGATGGCAAAAGCACATCAACGTAATATTCTTCAGTATGATGTATGATTTATATCTTTATATTACCATTATTGCAATTACAGTAGTCACAGAATACTGTACTATGTCGAATAAATGTAAAACTATGTAAACACGATTGCCCACGCCTGAGCAGATAGCCTGGGTGGTCAATAAACTTATCTTAATTGATTCAGATCTAACACTAACTATGCTTGCTAAGTAATCTCATGCATCGTGACTTTGACCTAAGCTTCCTGAAGAAAGGGACAAGCACTTATATAAAGCGCTTCCACGTCTCGCTTTCTCTCTTCACAACTTTATTCATTCCTTTTCATTTATAGAACGAGACTCGGCCAGCTTTTGAAATGACACCCAATACATCACCTGTTTCGTTACTCAGTAAGAAATGTTTCGTAGTATATACTGTGTGGTGCAGTAGTATAATATCCTTTTACGTGTATATTAATTCAAACAAATGCTAATCTTCATCTTTCGTCTTTCCAGTTGTCGTTTGGAATATATTTGGCACAAGCAAGTTACTTGTCACCTGTAAATGGAAATGGATTTCCCCTGTAATGGAAAACGCACAAATGGAAATGGATCCTAATGGCGTAAATGGCAATGGGAATGGTGTATATACAAATGGTAATGGTATAAATGGGAATGGTGTATACATATGGACAATGGCAGATATGGAAATAGCAATCGTGCATTTTCTAATCGGAATGGAGCTTATGGAAATGGAAAAGGCAACGGCGTATATTCTAATGGGAATGGAGGCACAAATGGTAACGGCGTGTACACCAATGGAAATGGAATGAATCACGTGTACGCCATGCATTGTGGATAAGGCTAA
>NC_051425.1:20710025-20715025 GCF_015228065.2 Penaeus monodon | reverse complement strand
CCTTTAATTTTTCCGTATGCTCCATTACCGTTTACATTGGTGTACGCACCGTTACCGTTAGAATATCCCCTTTCCCATTTCCTTTTCCATAAGCCTTTTCCATTGAAAATGCACCATTCCCTTTTCCCATATCTACCTTTCCCATTTTATAAACTCCATTCCCATTTTCCCATTGCCCTTTTGTATACACACTTCTCCCATTCCCATTTCTATAAACTCCTTTACCGTTACCATTTATGCCTTCATTCCCATTATTATTTGCACCGTTGCCATTTCCATTTCCATTAGAAAATGCCCCATTGTCTTTTGTTGTACGCCATTCCCCATTTGATATGCTTTCCCCTTTCCCGTTTTTTAAACTTAATTGCCATTTGTGCGTATTCCATTTCCACTTAGAGAAAAACTTTTTTCACTTACAGGTGACAAGTAATTTGCTTATGCTAAACATATTCCAACGACAACTGGGAAGACGAAAGACAAAGATTAGCATTTCTTTTGAATTAAGGTACACATGAAAGGATATGTATGCTAATGCATTCACACGCACACAACATATACCACGAAACATTTCTTATTGAGTAACGAAATAGGTGATGTATTGGATGTCATTTCAAAAGCTGACCGAGTTTTGTTCTATAAATGAAAAGGAATGAAAAGAGTTACACACAAATATATACATATATGTGTGTCTATTTTTTTTTTTTTTTTTTTTTTTTTTTTTTTTTTTACGGTAGGTTCAGAGAGCCGCCGGGTCACAGAGATACTTAAATTGTATTTTCTGTTGTATGATCTTTGGTTTTCTTTTAAATTTCGGATTTACGCCCTTGACTTACGCAGAGTTTAAATTTAATAAGGAAAATTAGAAAAGACCTAAATTGAATGTCCCGAGATCTTACTGCCATTTTACATGCATGAGCTAGCTCAAGTAAAAAATTTCATTATGACAATTCCTGTATATAAAGGGAGATCAGAAGGGGCTAACCAAATATAATTTTTATACATTTTTATAGTAGGGATAAAAATAACAGTGCAAAGCTAGTGATGTAGATTTTTCCTATGTGATTGACTATTATTGTTTTTTCACGCACATGCGAGCGTTGTGTTTGATCGAAAAATTTTTGATACGAAAATGCGATAGCGTAGAATTTTTATTTTTGGTTTTTTTGTGTGTTGTTACATAATAAGTGTGTGGTGTGTAGGGATATTAAATGTGTGTATGTATATATAGTTATATATACGCACAATAGTGTGTGTTGGTGCGTTTTTGGGGAAAGCTGAAAGATAACGGATATAATGATTTTATGTCTATAAATATGAAAGTAAAAAGAATGATATCGTGTTAAAACGTCTTTTTTAGTGCACAGATTAAGTGGTTTGGGATATTTGTATAGTGTGAGTGTGATTTACAAGAAATCTCTATGTTTCAACCACAACACACCCCACACCACACACACACACACAACCCACATATATATTATATATATATTTTAAAAATATAGATATATATATAGAGAGAGAGAGAGAGAGAGAGAGAGAAGGCGAGGAGAGAGAGAAGGAGAGACGGCGTGTGTTGCGTAAATAAATTTATGGAGTTTCTAAATACAGAATATCTATTTAATTTAGTCATCTTTAAAAATAATATTCATATATGTTTTTTATATATCGCATGTAAATGTTGTGGAGTGTGCGAATCTATCAATATAAAAAAACTAAAAAAAATATTTTTATATACAACATTCCTTTTCTTATATATATATATATATAAATATATATATATATATATATAATATATATAATAATATATAAATATATATATATATAAAATATATATATTATATATAATGTACGTATGTTTTATGTATATATATAAATAAAATAATTTTAAATCTCTTTTGCACATATTATTAGATCGCAAAAACTAATTTAGACCCCACCCCTACCATGCTTGCTAATGATTGCATGCTCGTGACTTTGACCTGAGCTTCCGGAAGAAAGGGACGGCACCCCCTATAAAGGGGGGGGGGCTGCAAAGCACAGTCGTCAGTGCGCTTCCACGGAAAGTCTTTCTCTCTCACAACTCGTTTATTCCTTTTTATTTATAGAACGAGACCGGCCAGCTTCTGAAATGACACCCCTAACACCTGTTTCGTTATCAGTAAGAAATGTTTTGTAGCATATACTGTGGGTTAAATGTAGGTTGAAGCATTAGCATACATTATCTTTTAGGATATTTAATTCTAACAAATGCTAATCTTTGCCCTTTTGTCTTCCCGTGTCGTTTGGGAATTGTTTAGCACAAGCAACTTACTTGTCACCTGTAAATGGAAATGGTTTTTTTCTTAATGGAAATGGAATACACACAAATGGCCATGGATATACTAATGGTGTTAATGGCAATGGCGTTTTCAGAAATGGGAATGGGCATTCAAAAAGGAATGGTTAATTTTAAAAGAAAGGCGAAATACAAATGGCAATAGTGCATTTTTTAATGGGAAAAGGAAATGGCAAGTTGATATAATAATGGGGAAAGGAGGATAAATGGGAACGGTAAGGGGTTTTTATAGAAAGGGGGGGGAGAAGTGGTATAAAAGGGCAATGGTATAAATGGGAAAGGAGTTTTTACAAAATGGAATGGTGATATGGAAATGGGAATGGTGCATTTTAATGGAAATGGGCCCCGGTGCATATATTAAAGGGGAACGGTGCGCCCCCAATGGAAACGGTAATGGAGCCTACGGGGAAAGGTAAGGGGCACGTGTACGCCAATGGGATTTTGGACCCTTTAGAGTCTAGTGTGCCCTTTGGGGGGGAGGCGCCCCCGGTGTGGACACCCATTTTGGCTTTGCCCCCCCACCCGGGTTTCCCGCAACGGCCAACTTTTGGATATTCGTGATACTTCCCCGAGGTAGATGTCAGGTGAGTGCCAAATTTTGAAAAAACTAAATTAGGGGGGGGAAAAAGATATTTTGCTAATGGGAAACAATTTCATTAAACAGGGTGTGAAGAATCCTCATTTTGTACAGATAAAAAACATAAAATTTTTTTCCGTTTTGAAGAGGAGAAAACATGATTTTGTGTGAACATTTAGGTGTTCCAAAAACTTCAGGCAGGAGGCAGAATCGATTCGTTCCTTTTCCCAAAGGCACAGTTTCAACCCGCAAAATTCGGGTGCGATTTGGGGGACAACTTTGGGCGTTCCACGGCTGAACGTTCTACGCTTTGAAAGCGAGATAGGCAATTTTAATGGAAATGGATACCCCAAAAGGAAATGGTTTTTTTAAAGGAATGCTAACGGGAAGGATACACCCAAAGGTAATGGAACAATGGAAATCAACGGCAATGGTTACAACAACGGTCATAGGAATGGTAATGGATATACCAACGGAAAAGATACACCAACGGGAAGGCAACGGCAACAGATAACCAACGGTAAAGGAACGGCAACGGGTTTCACCAAAGGTAATGGGAACGGCAAACGGTTTCACCCAAAGGGAATGGCAACGCAACGGTTACACCAAGGTAATGGGGAAAGGGAATGGATAACCAAGGCAACGGATACACCAACGGCAATGGCAAAGGGAACGATACACCAACGGTAATGGCAAAGGGAACGGTTAAACCCAAAGGCAATGGCAAAAAAATGGATATAACAACGGAATGGCACGGCAACGGATACATAACGGTAATTTGAATATAAATGGAATACCAACGGTGTGGTAACGGGAAATTGGGTATACAAACGGAACGCCATTGGGTTCACCGGGAATGGAACAAAAAACGGGAATGGGAACAGCCATGGTTATGCCAACGGCAATGGCAACGGGAAAAGGTACAACAAAGGCAACGGTAAAAGAAACGGCAATGGGAAAGGAAACGGGTTTTTAAAACGGAAAAGGGTTTTTAAAAAAGGCAACGGAAATGGGTACAGCAATGGAAAGGATATGCTAAAGGGGAATGGTAAAGGGGGAAAGGCTACAAAAAACGGAAAAGGTTTTACCAATGGAAATGGGAAGCTAAAAAAAGGAAACGGTATAAATGGATTGATCAAAAGCCCCAGTCTTGAGCTACGTAGTATTTTTTTATTTTTTAAGATTAGCGAAATTTAAAAATAAAACGATTATAAAAGACTTCAAATTTCAGAAAAAAGTGTAAATAGGAAAGTTAAAATTTGAATTTTGAAATATTAGGCAAAATTAAAAGAAATATTTGTTCTAGTGAAGTCACTACACCAAATCCCAAAAATTGTTATTATTTTTATGCCGTAGCAAGGATTTAAAAAATTAATTTCATATTCAGTGGTCATGAAAAAGGGGGGGGGCTTAGTATGTTTATGCTGAAACTGTTTTATTTATAATTGTTTGCAGGATAAAACTTTTTTTTTCGAAAATAAAGATAAAAGTGAAAAAGCGTTGTTTTTTTTTTTTCGTAAAATACCAAACAACATTGTCGTATCGAAAGTTTCATATAAAAAATAAAATATTTTTTACAAACCACTGCTGCCAAATTTTTCGATATCAATTCTAATACAAAAAAAAAGAACATATTCCTTTTGGTATCGCCACCACCACCCGTTTTTTTTTTTTTTTTTATTTATTGCTCTTTTCAGTATGACTTCGGGATCACTTTAAGCACTCGAACTCTGTAAATGAGCCAGACTCACATAGGTAATCTATAGTACCCGCTACATACGTTTAAATCAAAGCTATAACAATCCAACACATATTACAAGGGTAAATTCGATTGTACTCTTGTCAACAGATACGAGTGATACGTGTGTGTGTGTGTTTGTGTGTGTGTGTGTTGTGGTGTGTTTTGTGGTGTGTGTTTGTGTGTGTGTGAGGGGTGTTGTATGTGTGTGGTGTAGTTTGTTTTTGTGTGTGTTTGTGTGATGGGGTGTGTGTGTGTGTGTATGTGTATGTGTATTTATCCGTGTATCTTTGTGCCTTTGTGTGAATATGTATATATACTTTAAATTGAAGGTGTCGAAAAAAAAAATTTTA
>NC_051425.1:20705088-20709925 GCF_015228065.2 Penaeus monodon | reverse complement strand
GGTAATATGTTGGATTGTTGTTTTTGTTAATATTGTGGTGTGAGGTGATACGAGGGCAATGTTGTGGTACTCAACAATGGTCTGTCTCATTTAGAGTGATGACTCTCGAGTGTTTAATATTATCCCACAATCACAACGGAAAAAATGACATTCTGAATAGAAAGGAACATAAAAAACAGCATCCATATACATTGTTAGCATCTATTTGGGAAAACAGGTAACTCACCATAGCACACCAGTCAGCCAGATATTAATCCAAAAAGCATTGTCCACACAAGCTTAAAGCTTCTCTCTGTGTCTATGTGCTTAATTTTATATACTAGGGGCTTTCAGCGCTTATAGTCAATTTTAATTTTAGTAGCTAACATCTGAGGAAAGTAGAGGGCATTCAACTGAAATATAAAAAACAAAAAAGAGAATGCTGAAACGATAATGGTTTCTTTGTTTCGTTTAGTTCGCTGACGAGGATTGATGGTTCTTTGAGGTAAGAGGATAAATTTTAAGGGTTGTGAGACGAGTGGATTTAGCATGCTATACTTATGGTATTCATCATGGTGTCAGCAGTCTAAACGTAGATTCTACATATTTTCAAATGTATCAGCGTGGTTCCAATCTTATTATCAGTGATGCAGTTGCAGTGGACTAGGGACTTTCTTTTTTCTCTTTTTTTCTTATAACACCACACAAAAATGAATGTCTATACACATGACCATCAATTTGCATTCATAAGTTAAGATCATTGATGTCCATATCGCGCAAAAATAACTAGTAATTTTGAAGAAAAGTATAAATAATCCTGGCATTCTCTTCGTTATTAGCATATAAATTCCCTAAATAAACATACATAAACACACATATTTATGTAGATTGACATATAGACTATGTAAAAGTTCCAGAAATAAACTGTGCAAAAAATCATTTTCCAGTACTTAAACAATTGCACAAAGAATAAAACAATAACAGCAGTGTATAATTTGATTAAGATATATATTTTGAAGTAGACACACACACATATATGTCTACACATCACAAAAAAATCATGTTCTGAATTACATTTGACCATCATTTTTTTGAATGATCATGTCCTGTAAAAAAAAAAAAAAAAAAAAAAATGTAATACATGCATACACATACAAATATATACGTAGACTGACAGAGACTAGTTAAAAGTGCCAGGCATTGCCCGGGAAGAATTTGCTTTCCAGAATGGGTACAAATGCACAATCAGTAAAGCAATAACTACAGACAGTATATCATTTGGTGAAGAAATACATTTGTGGAACTAAATCGTTTTACTCAAAGTATACAGAGACTACAAATGTTTTGCTCCACACACTCTGCTACACACCTACTTGGTGTATCCTTCCCTGTAATACTCTCCACATCAACCTTCAGCCATAGGCAAAAGTAAAGCCTCAGGAAACTTCGTTTTATCTGTATACAGTATTTTTATTCAAAGTTTATTTAATAAGAAGGCAGGTTTTGTTTCAACTACACCCTGCTTTACCATCTACTCTGATGTCATCCGGCCTTTGTTATTCCTCATGTCAAGTTACCCAAGTTTTAACTCCTTTGGATCACAGGCGATTAGATAGAAAAGGAATTTAAACGGGTAGTCGGCAGTGAGCTTTATTTATGAAAGAAATCTATGTATGTATATATACGCATTTACAGTTATACACACACACACTCACAGACATATATGTGTGCATATATACATGTTCATCTCCATGTATATATATATATATATATATATATATATATATATATATATATATATATATATATATATCTGTATAAATGTAGGAGTGTATATATACACATTTACTTACAAGATAAGCATATATGTATATGTATATATTCACAGGCAAATACAGTACATTTAAACACATGTATATGTGTGTATACATGCACACATGTATGTGTGTGTATACATACACACATGTATATGTGTGTATGTGTATTTGTATAGATACTTATATCTATAGATATACATATCTATACAAGAGAGAGATATGTGTGCATATATAACGTATATCTTTACACACACAACTCTCTCTGTATATGCACATACCTGGTATATATACACCCTTGTATATATGTATACATATATACTTATATAGAAATATATACACATATATTCAAATATCTATATCTATATCTATATATACATATATATACATATATAGAATACATATATATATGTATATATATACACACAAAACCACAAAAAATATGTAAGTATCCATAAAATGGATATAAGTATGCACATACAAAACACACACACACACGACAACAGAAACACACAGAACAGACACACACCACACACAACACACACACACACACACACACACACAACATATATATTATTTATAATAATTTTTTTTTTTTTTTTTTTTGTGTGATATTTTTTATGAAACTGTTTTGTGATTGTTAAATGCATATGTGTAAAAAATTTTACACAGATATATAATAGTCACATAATACACATTGATATTACATATAAACAGATCTGTATAGTCCTTAGTTTTCTGTTGATTATACCTTTTATTCGTTAAAATGTAATTAGTTCTTTGAGAATATACCACGTTACAGGAATTGCTTGATCAGTCAATACGTAATTACCTTGACCTGAGCGTGTAGAAGAAAGCGAAGAGCAGCTATATAAAGCGGGGCTCCAAGCACAGTCGTCAGTGTGCTTCCACATCTCGCTTTTTCTTCTCGCCGCATCTATACCACTCTCTATCGATAAAGATTCTTCTTGAAGAATCTAAAATGACTTCTATTAAATCTACTTACATATTACTAAGTAAGGAGAACACTAATGTCTTATATATATTTATATTATATATGTGTGTGTATGTTTGTGTCTGTGTTTGTATGTATGCGTGTGTGTGTGTATGTGTGTATTGCATGTGTATGCTTGGTTCTCTTGGCTATAGTGATAGATACATATGTAGATATTATGAACTATTATTTATATATAAAATTGTTATTATTATCATTATATATTATATATATAGATAGATATAATAGATATACATTTGCAATTATATTATGAATAGCAAACACTCTACCGTGTTGATACAATGGAAGAAAAACCCACAATACAAAAACTAGATTTATTGAAAGTGAGACTACATTTTCGAAATCCACCTGGATTCCATCTTCTGGAATGCAGGTGGATTTCGAAACTGTAGTCTCACTTTCAATAAATCTAGTTTTTTGTATTGTGAGTTCTTTTCCAGTTATATTATATTCATATTTTTATTTACATGGAATAATGTGTGCACATTCGCGTATCTAATCCTTATCATCTATTTTGCAGCTTTCATTGGAATATGTTTGGCAGAAGCAAATTACTTGCCACCTTTCAATGGAAATGGTAACGGCAATGGGAATACAAATGGAAATAGAGTACATAGAAACGGCAGTGGAAATGGTAATGGCGTCAGTGGAAATGGAAATGGTGTGAATGGTAATGGGGTATATGTTAATGGAAATGGTGTAAATGGTGTGAATGGAGCATTCAGAAATGGAAATGGCAATGGCGGATATACCAATGGTAATGGTGTGAATGGAAATGGCAATGGCGGATATACCAATGGTAATGGTGTGAATGGAATGGTAATAGGATATACGTTGATGGAAATGGTGTAAATGGTAATGGGGTGTATGTCAATGGAAACGGTGTAAACGGAGGATATCACAACGGAAATGGAGTGACCGTGTACGCCAATGGCATTGTGGATCCCTTCAGAGCTCTAGCTGATGCCATTGGCGGTGGAGGCGTCCCAGGTGTGGACTACCCCATCCTGGCCTTCGTCCCCGCCACCGGGTTTTCCTGCAACGGCCAACTTCCTGGATATTACGCTGATACTTCTCCTGAGGCTGGTTGCCAGGTGGGTGGCAAGACTTCTCTAAAAGTAAAGCTAATCTTATTTTATTTTAGAGTAAAAGAGGGGGGGGGGGCAAGAATCATAGTTTAGGAATCACTATTATCAACTGAGGTTAAGTAAGAACTAATATATTTCACATTTTTCTAGCAGTGTTTGCAAATGCATGTGAGAAGCAGTAAGTAAAGTGGGGCTTGAACAGAGCCATGTACAGTTATATGGAAAGAAATTAATTAGAATCCAATTCATGGTTAATAACCATTTAAACGCACACTACCACCCACCGACCCACCCACACACACATATCAGTGTTATCCATTGCAGTTAAACTGCATTTCTTCATTGAGTTACTAAACATATTTGCATTAAGAATCTTTAATTTCTTTATGAATAATTGACAGTTACTAATGATGCATTTCAGGTGTTCCATATCTGTCAGGCAGGAGGCAGAATCGACTCGTTCCTTTGTCCCAACGGCACAGTGTTTAATCAGCAATACTTCGTGTGCGATTGGTGGTACAACTTTGACTGTTCCACGGCTGAACAGTTTTACGGTTTGAATGCTGAGATCGGCAAGGTGAATGGAAATGGATACACGAACGGCAATGGATATACAAATGGTAATGGGAATGGTGTTATCAACGGTAACGGAAATGGCTACAGCAATGGCAATGGGAATGGAGTTACTAACGGTAACGGAAATGGATACACCAACGGCAACGGGAATGGAGTTATCAATGGCAATGGTAATGGAAATGGATACACCAACGGTAACGGAAATGGCTACACCAATGGTAACGGGAATGGAGTTATCAATGGCAATGGTAACGGAAATGGATACACCAACGGTAACGGAAATGGCTACACTAATGGCAACGGGAATGGAGTTATCAATGGTAACGGAAATGGATACACCAACGGCAACGGAAAGTGTTTTTTTC
>NC_051425.1:20691630-20704988 GCF_015228065.2 Penaeus monodon | reverse complement strand
CCCTTTTTCCGTTACTTTTATAACCCTTCTTTTCCCGTTACCATTGGTGTAGCCATTTACGTTGCCGTTGGTGTATCCATTTCCGTTACCATTGCCATTGATAACTCCATTCTCGTTACCGTTGGTGTATCCATTTCCGTTACCGTTGATAACTCCATTCCCATTGCCATTGCTGTAGCCATTTCCGTTACCGTTGATAACACCATTCCATTACCATTGGTATATCCATTGCCGTTCGTGTATCCATTTCCATTCACCTTGCCGATCTCAGCATTCAAACCGTAAAACTGTTCAGCCGTGGAACAGTCAAAGTTGTACCACCAATCGCACACGAAGTATTGCTGATTAAACACTGTGCCGTTGGGACAAAGGAACGAGTCGATTCTGCCTCCTGCCTGACAGATATGGAACACCTGAAATGCATCATTAGTAACTGTCAATTATTCATAAAGAAATTAAAGATTCTTAATGCAAATATGTTTAGTAACTCAATGAAGAAATGCAGTTTAACTGCAATGGATAACACTGATATGTGTGTGTGGGTGGGTCGGTGGGTGGTAGTGTGCGTTTAAATGGTTATTAACCATCAATTGGATTCTAATTAATTTCTTTCCATATAACTATACACGGCTCTGTTGAAGCCCCACTTTACTTTTTTACTGCTTCTCACAGGCATTTGCAAACACTACTAGAAAAAATGTGAAATATATTAGTTCTTACTTAACCTCAGTTGATAATAGTGATTCCTAAACAATGATTCTTTCCCCTCCCCCCCCATCACTTACTCTAAAATAAAATAAGATTAGCTTTACTTTTAGAGAAGTCTTGCCACCCACCTGGCAACCAGCCTCAGGAGAAGTATCAGCGTAATATCCAGGAAGTTGGCCGTTGCAGGAGAACCCGGTGGCGGGGACGAAGGCCAGGATTGGGTAGTCAACACCTGGGACACCTCCACCTCCAATGGCATCAGCTAGAGCTCTGAAGGGATCCACAATGCCATTGGCGTACACGGTCACTCCATTTCCGTTGTGATATCCTCCGTTTACACCGTTTCCATTGACATACACCCCATTACCATTTACACCATTTCCATCAACGTATATCCTATTACCATTTCCATTGGCATAAGCGCCATTTCCATTCACACCATTACCATTGGTATATCCGCCATTGCCATTTCCATTCACACCATTACCATTGGTATATCCGCCATTGCCATTTTTCTGAATGCCCATTCACACCATTTACACCATTTCCATTAACATATGCCCCATTACCATTCACACCATTTCCATTTCCACTGACGCCATTACCATTTCCACTGCCGTTTCTATGTACTCTATTTCCATTTGTATTCCCATTGCCGTTACCATTTCCATTGAAAGGTGGCAAGTAATTTGCTTCTGCCAAACATATTCCAATGAAAGCTGCAAAATAGATGATAAGGATTAGGTAATGCACACATTATTCCATGTAAATAAAATAAGAATATAATGTAACTGGAAGAAAAACTCACAATATAAAAACTAGATTTATTGAAAGTGAGACTACAGTTTCGAAATCCACCTGCATCCCAGAAGATGGAATCCAGGTGGATTTCGAAACTGTAGTCTCACTTTCAATAAATCTAGTTTTTGTATTGTGGGTTTTTCTTCCATTGTATCAACATGGTAGAGTGTTTTGCTATTCATAATATGATTGCAAATGTATATCTATTATATCTATCTATCTATCTATCTATCTATATATAATGATAATAATAATAACAAATTAATATATAAATAATAGTTCATAATATCACTATGTATCACTATGCCAGAGAACAAGCTCACTGCAAAAACACATACACACACACGCATACATACAACACATACACATAAACATACACACACATAAATATAAATATATATAAGACATTAGTGTTCTCCTTACTTAGTAATATGTAAGTAGATTTAATAGAAGTCATTTTAGATTCTTCAAGAAGAATCTTTATCGATAGAGAGTATAGATGCGGCGAGAAGAAAAAGCGAGATGTGGAAGCACACTGACGACTGTGCTTGGAGCCCCGCTTTATATAGCTGCTCTTCGCTTTCTTCTGCATGCTCAGGTCAAGGTAATTACGTATTGACTGATCAAGCAATTCCTGTAACGCGGTATATTCTCAAAGAACTAATTACATTTTAACGAATAAAAGGTATAATCAACAGAAAACTAAGGACTATACAAATCTGTTTATATATATGCATATCAATGTGTATATATGTGTACTTATTTATATATCTGTGTACAAGCCATTTTTTTCATACATATTATAAACATAAACACAATCACAAACAGTTTCATTCACACACACACACACATATATATATGTATATATATATATATATATATATATATATATATATATATGTGTGTGTGTGTGTGTGTGTGTGTGTGTGTGTGTTGTGGATAACCTTATATGCGACTGATTTTGTATGTGCATACTTACATATATTTTTTGTGTGTATATATATACATATATATATGTATTCTATATATGTATGTATATGTATATATAGATATAGATATAGATATTTGAATATATGTGTGTATATATTACTATATAAGTATATATGTATACACACATATACAAGGGTGTATATATACCACGTATGTGCATATATAGAGTTGTGTGTGTAAATATATACGTTATATATGCACGCATATATCTCTCTCTTTGTATAGATATGTATATCTATAATATACGTATCTATACAAATACACATACACACATATACATGTGTGTATATATACACACATACATGTGTGCATGTATAGACACATATACATGTTGTGTTAAATGACTATTTGCCTTGATATATACATATACATATATGCTTATCTTTGTAAGTAAATGTGTATATATACACTCCTACATTTATACAGATATATATATGTATACACATGGAGATGAACATGTATATATGCACACCTATATTTCTGTGAGTGTGTGTGTGTATAACTGTAATTGCGTATATATACTATACATGATTTCTTTCATAAATAAGTCACTGCCGACACCGTTTAAATTCCTTTCTATCTAATCCTGTGATCAAAGAGTTAAACTTGGGTAACTGACATGAGGATGAACAGCGTATTGCAATCAGAGTAGATTGTAAAGCAGGGTGTAGTGAAACTAAAACCTGCGTTCTTATTAAATAAACTTTGAATAAAAATACTGCATACCAGATTAAATCCGCAAAGTTATCCGAGTTTAACTTTTGGCCTATGGCTGACAGGTGATGTGGAGATATTACAGGGAGGATACACCAAGTAGTGTGTAGCAGGTGTGTAGTGACAAAAATTCTGTTTATTAATACTTTGAATAAAAGATTAGTTCCACAAATGTATTTTCCTCACCTAAATTGATATCTGCTGTAGTTATTGATTTACTGATTGTGCATTTGTACAATGTCTGGAGAGCAAATTCTTCCGGGCAATGCTGTACTTTTAAACTAGTCCCTGTTCAGTCTACAATATATATTTGTATGTGTCTGCATGTATTACATTTTAGTTTCGGAATGCCTGATTTTAATTTTTATTATATATATTTTATTAATATCATTTTTATATATTATATTTATATTATTTTTAGGTACATGATCATTCAAAAAAATGATGGTCAAATGAAACTCAGAACATGATTTTTTTTGTTATGTGTAGACATAAATGTGTGTGTGTCTACTTCAAAATATATATCTTAATCAAATTATACACTGCTGTTATTGTTTTATTCTTTGTGCAATTGTTTACTTACTGGAAAATGATTTTTTGCACAGTTTATTTCTGGAACTTTTACATAGTCTATATGTCAATCTACATAAATATGTGTTTATGTATGTTTATTTAGGGAATTTATATGCTAATAACGAAGAGAATGCCAGGTTTATTTATACTTTTCTTCAAAATTACTAGTTATTTTGCGCGATATGGACATCAATGATCTTAACTTATGAATACAAATTGATGGTCATGTTTATAGACATTCATTTTTGTGTGGTGTTATAAGAAAAAAAGAAAAAAAAAAGAAAGTCCCTAGTCCACTGCAACTGTATCACTGATAATGAGATTGGAACCACGCTGATGCATTTGAAAATACGTAGAATCTACGTTTAGGCTGCTGACACCATGATGAATACCATAAGTATAGCATGCTAAATCCACTCGTCTCACAACCCTTAAAATTTATCCTCTTACCTCAAAGAACCATCAATCCTCGTCAGCGAACTAAACAAAACAAAGAAACCATTATCGTTTCAGCATTCTCTTTTTTTATTTTTATATTTCAGTTGAATGCCCTCTACTTTCCTCAGATGTTAGCTACTAAAATTAAAATTGACTATAAGCGCTGAAAGCCCCTAGTATATAAAATTAAGCACATAGACACAGAGAGAAGCTTTAAGCTTGTGTGGACAATGCTTTTTGGATTAATATCTGGCTGACTGGTGTGCTATGGTGAGTTACCTGTTTTCCCAAATAGATGCTAACAATGTATATGGATGCTGTTTTTATGTTCCTTTCTATTCAGAATGTGATTTTTTCCGTTGTGATTGCGGGATAATATTAACCACTCGAGAGTCATCACTCTAAATGAGACAGACTATAGTTGAGTACCCACAACATTGCCCCTCGTATCACCTCACACACTACCAAATATTAAATCCAAAGAACAACAATCCAGCACATATTACAAGGTTCGATTTGAAAGGAAATTTGATATGAGAAAATGTTTCTGTTGCCAAACCCTCTCTTTGGGAATGATACGACCACAAGTTGACCATGGAACTACCTTGTGTTATTATGGACTAAAATGAGCTCTTATATCTAATTTTTTTCCATATAAATGTGTATGTGTGTATATGTATATATATATATATATATATATATATATATATATATAATATATATAAATATTATATATATGTTTTATATATATATATTATATATATATATATATATATATATATGCATGTGTGTGTGTATATATATATACACATGCATGTGTGTGCGTATATATATATGTGTGTGTGTGTGTGTGTGTGTGTGTGTGTGTATATATGTGTGTTCATACATATATAGGTGTATCTGTGTCTGTGCGTTTGTGTGAATCTACATACTTCTTACATTTGAAGTGTCGAGGTCCGTTTTCTCTTTCTCTCTCTCTTTCTGTCTTTCTAATAAATGTGGTCTAACAACAAACAAATTATTGCAAATTAATAAAATTTATTTTTAAAATATACATATTCTGTATTATACGATAAACTACAAGCCATTACATATAAAAGATTATGGCACACGTGTACAAATTTGATATACCATTCAAAGTAAAACATTCTCATACAAAAGTTGAATGATACTGAACAATTCAAACACTATCCACCTGATTTCAACAGAATAAATATTCATATATGTTTAAACAATAAAAAAAAATATTTCACTTTTTATGGCCTAACATCCTCCAAATGACTACAGACCTCACCACTGAGGCATCAATACGATAGATAATTTTTCTCTCTAAACATACTCGTTTTTTTTGCTACATTCGCAAAAAATAAAGAAAACAGAAAGCGAGAGAAAGAAAGGAAATAGGGTTCGTCGTTTAGAAGCTCGGCGTGTGATAGAGTCCATTAATGCCATTGCCATTTGTCGCTCCACCATTACCATTCCCGTTACCATTAGGGGCACCATAGTAATATCCATTACCATTCCCATTACCACTGCCGTTTCCATTACCGTTTCCGTTGGTAGCACCATTACCATTGCCATTGCTATACCCGTTACCATTTCCATTCGTATATCCATTTCCGTTACCATTACAATACCATTTCCATTTCCATTGCCATTGGTATAACCATTACTGTTGGTATATCCGTTACCATTGGTGTATCCATTTCCGTTACCGTTGGTGTAGCCATTTCCGTTACCGTTGGTGTATCCATTTCCGATACCGTTGATAACTCCATTCCCGTTGCCGTTGGTGTAGCCATTTCCGTTACCGTTGGTGTAGCCATTTCCATTACCATTACCATTTAGAACTCCATTCCCATTGCCGTTGGTGTATCCGTTTCCGTTACCATTAGTAACTCCCATTTCCATTGTCCATTGCTGTAGCCATTTCTTCCGTTACCGTTTGATACACCATTCCCATTACCATTGGTATATCCATTGCGTCGTTGTGTATCCATTTCCATTCACCCTTGCCGATTCTGCTTCAAACCGTAAAACTGTGCAGTCTTGAAGTCAGTCAAAGTTGTACTACCAAATCGCACACGAAATGATTTGCTGATTAACACAATTGTGGCGTTGGGACAAAGGAACATGATCGATTCTGCCTCCTGCCTGACAGATATGGAACACCTGAAATGCATCATTAGTAACTGTCAATTATTCATAAAGAAATTAAAGATTCTTAATGCAAATATGTTTAGTAACTCAATGAAGAAATGCAGTTTAACTGCAATGGATAACACTGATATGTGTGTGTGGGTGGGTCGGTGGGTGGTAGTGTGCGTTTAAATGGTTATTAACCATGAATGGGATTCTAATTAATTTTTTTCCATATAACTGTACATGGCTCTGTTGAAGCCCCACTTTACTTTCTTACTGCTTCTCACATGCATTTGCAAACACTACTAGAAAATGTGAAATATATTAATTCTTACTTAACCTCAGTTGATAATAGTGATTCCTAAACTATGATTCTTGCCCCCCCCCCCATCTTTTACTCTAAAATAAAATAAGATTAGCTTTACTTTTAGAGAAGTCTTGCCACCCACCTGGCAACCAGCCTCAGGAGAAGTATCAGCGTAATATCCAGGAAGTTGGCCGTTGCAGGAGAACCCGGTGGCGGGGACGAAGGCCAGGATGGGTAGTCCACACCTGGGACGCCTCCACCGCCAATGGCATCAGCTAGAGCTCTGAAGGGATCCACAATGCCATTGGCGTACACGGTCACTCCATTTCCGTTGTGATATCCTCCGTTTACACCGTTTCCATTGACATACACCCCATTACCATTTACACCATTTCCATCAACGTATATCCTATTACCATTTCCATTCACACCATTACCATTGGTATATCCGCCATTGCCATTTCCATTCACACCATTACATTGGTATATCCGCCATTCCATTTCCATTGACGCCATTACCATTTCCATTGAAAGGTGGCAAGTAATTTGCTTCTGCCAAACATATTCCAATGAAAGCTGCAAAATAGATAATAAGGATTAGGTAATGCACACATTATTCCATTAATAAAATAAGATATGTAACTGATATATAAACTGCATTTAATTGGTAACTACATTTATTCCCTGCCATCCCAGAAATGGATCCAGGTGATTTACTGTAACTATTCAATAATCTAGTTTATAGATGATAAGTATACACGAATTTTTATTCATAAATAATATGCAATATATCTAAATTATCTATCACATATAGTATAATGATAAGTAATAACCAAATTTATATATAATAATGTTTATAATACTACAATGTCTATCACTAAGCAGAGAACCAACATACACATGCAATACACACATACACACACACGCATACATACACACATAGACACAAACATACACACACATATATAATATAAATATATATAAGACATTAGTGTTCTCCTTACTTAGTAATATGTAAGTAGATTTAATAGAAGTCATTTTAGATTCTTCAAGAAGAATCTTTATCGATAGAGAGTGGTATAGATGCGGCGAGAAGAAAAAGCGAGATGTGGAAGCACACTGACGACTGTGCTTGGAGCCCCGCTTTATATAGCTGCTCTTCGCTTTCTTCTGCATGCTCAGGTCAAGGTAATTACGTATTGACTGATCAAGCAATTTCCCCTGTAACGCGGTATATTCTCAAAGAACTAATTACATTTTAACGAATAAAAGGTATAATCAACAGAAAACTAAGGACTATACAAATCTGTTTATATATATGCATATCAATGCGTATATATGTGTACTTATTTATATATGTGTACAAGCCATTTTGTTTCATACATATTGATAAACATAAACACAACCACAAACAGTTTCATTCACACACACACACACAATAAAAAAAAAAAAAAATCAAAGCATATATATATATATATTGTGATTATTAGTATTTTTTTTTATTGTGTTATTATATGTGTGTGTATGTGGATAACCTTATATGCGACTGATTTTGTATGTGCATACTTACATATATTTTTTGTGTGGTATTTTTTGTTGATGATTATATATATAAAAATTGTATGTACATAATGATAATATATGTATATATAGATATGATATAGATATTTGTATAGATATGTATATCTATATATATACGTATCTATACAAATACACATACACGCATATACATGTGTGTATATATACACACATACATGTGTGCATGTATAGACACATATACATGTGTTTAAATGTACTGTATTTGCCTGTGAATATATACATACATATATGCTTATCTTGTAAGTAAATGTGTATATATACACTCCTACATTTATACAGATATATATATGTATACACATGGAGATGAACATGTATATATGCACAATATATTTCTGTGAGTGTGTGTATAACTGTAAATGCGTTATATACATACATAGATTTATTTCATAAATAAAGCTCACGCCGCTACCCGTTTAAATTCCTTTTCTATTAATCCCTGTGATCCAAAGAGTTAAACTTGGGTAAACTTTACATAGGATAACAAAGGCCGGATGACATCAGAGTAGATGGTAAAGCAGGGTGTAGTTGAAACAAAACCTCCCTTCTTATTAAACAAACTTTGAATAAAAATACTGCATACAGATAAAACGAAGTTTCCTGAGGTTTTAATTTTGCCTATGACTGAATGTGATGGAGATATTACAGGGAGGATATACAAAGTAGGTGTTACAGAGTGTGTGAGCAATTTTAGTCTCTGTATACTTTTGAGTAAAACGATTTAGTTCCACAAATGTATTTCTTCACCAAATGATAACTGTCTGTAGTTATTGCTTTACTGATTGTGCATTTGTACCTATTCTGGAAAGCAAATTCTTCCCGGGCAATGCCTGGCACTTTTAAGTAGTCTCTGTCAGTCTACATATATATATTTGTATGTGTATGCATGTATTACATTTTATATATATATTTATATATATTTTTATTTTATATTTATATGACATGATCATTCAAAAAAATGATGGTCCAAATGTAATTCAGTACATGAATTTTTTTTGTTATGTGTAGACATATACTGTGTGTTGTCTACTTCAAAATATATATCTAATCAAATTATCACAGCTGTTATTGTTTTATCTTTGTCATTGTTTAATAACTGGAAAAGGATTTTTTGCACAGTTTATTTCTGAACTTTCATAGTCTATGTCAATCTACATAAATATAGTGTGTGTTTATGTATGTTTATTTAGGGAATTTATATGCTAATAACGAAGAGATATGCAGGTTCATTTATATACTTTTCTTCTAAATTCTAGTTTATTTTGCGCGAATATGGACATCAATGATCTTAACTTATGAATACAATTGATGGTCCATGTGTATAGACATTCATTTTTGTTGTGGTTTATAAGAAAAAAGAAAGAAGAAAGAAAAAAAGTCCCTTGTCCACTGCAACTGTATCACGATAATGAATTGGAACCACGCTGATGCATTTGAAAATACGTAGAATCTACGTTTAGGTGCTGACACCATGATGAATACCATAATTATAGCATGCTAATCCACTCGTCTCACAACCCTAAATTTATCCTCTTACCTCAAAGAACCATCAATCCTCGTCAGCGAACTACAAAACAAAGAAACCATTATCGTTTCAGCATCTCTTTTTTGATTTTTATATTCAGTTGAATGCCCTCTACTTTCCTCAGATGTTAGCTACTAAATAAAATTGACTATAAGCGCTGGAAAGCTCCTATATATAAAATTAAGCACATAGACACAGAGAGAAGCTTAGCTTGTGTGGACAATGCTTTTGGGATTAATATCTGCTGACTGGTGTGCTATGGGAGTTAACCTTTTTTCCCAAATATAGTGTCTACCAATGTATATGGATGCTGTTTTATGTTCCTTTCTATTCAGAATGTCATTTTTTTCCGTTGTATTGGGGATAATATTAACCATTCGAGAGTCATCACTCTAAATGAGACAGACTATAGTTGAGTACCCACAACATTGCCCCTCGTATCACCTCACACACTACCAAATATAAAAAGCAAAGAACAACAATCCAGCACATATTAAAGGTTCGATTCGACAGGAATTTGATATGAGAAAATGTTTCTGTTGCCAAACCCTCTCTTTGGGAATGATACGACCACAAGTTGACCATGAAACCTACATTGTGGTTATTTGACTAAAATGAGCTCTATATTCTATTTTTTTTCATAATATAATGTGTATAGTATATAATAATAATATATATATATATATATATATCTATTTATATATATTATATATTATATATTTACAGTCCCTGTCCTCTTTCAACAAGAGTGGCAGTATCTCTATAAAAGTGTGTAACAATAAAGTTTTTAATCAGTGACATTCAAACATTCAGGAAATCCATTAAAAAGAATATATCAAAAATGATATTTTCTTTCATTTTTTATCACATTATTAACACTTACACTTTTCTATAGAAATAGAATAACCAATTACTCATCATATCATTTTAAAAATAACATTTTATATCATAGCAACACATTAAAAAAAATCCACGGTTTTTTGATTTCCTTTCATAACATTTTTACATGTGCAATCTTATATACTTGTCATTTTTCTTACAACATGATTCGCACGATTTCCCACTGCTACAATTTATAATATTAAAAAATTATAAATATAAATATATATATATTTATATATCATTGTAGTGTAAAATTAACCACATCAGTTGCGGTATATATATAATATATATAATTATAATATATTCTATATACTGTTGTTTGTTTGGTTATTCCTGTTAATTGGCATATAGTTAGTTCAACATAAAAGGTTACTTTCTGTGCGTTTTGAATCTAATCTCTTAGATTGAAGTGTCGTGTTTTCTCCTCTTCCTTTCCTTTTTTATTCACCAAAAATTATCAAATTAATAAATTATTTAAATAACCGTAGGAAACATACATAGCCATTACTATAAAGGATTAGCCATTCCATTTGTCCTCATCCATTCCGTTCCATTAAGTTAAAGATCTGACATTCCATTCCTGATTCCATTGATTATCCATATATTACATTGATTGTATTCCGTCTTGTATGCTTTCCGTTCCATGAAATCCTTTTTGTTGATTTTCCATTACTTTATATCGTTCTTTGTTCATTTCCGTTGTCTTTTCTTGATAATCCTTTGTTAGCCATTTTTACCTGGTGTATGGGTTCGTTCCTTATGTGACTCTTTGGGTTATCCGTTAACCTTTTGCATTGTCCGTATGACCTTCGTTCCTTGACCATTCGTTATTTTCCATTTCCTTCCATTAACTGCTTCCATTACCGTTCCGTTGGTGTTCCATTCCTTCCTTCCTATACTCCATTCCATTCGTCTGACCATTCCGTTACCATTATTTCATTCGATCCTGGTTTCCATTCCTTAACGTTGGTGATTCCTCCATTCCATTATCCCTTGGTGGTATATCCATTTCTTACCGTAGTACCATTCCATTGCATTCTTCCTTCCGTTCCGTTCCCATTATTACCATTTTACCTTACCTTTGTTGTATCCATTTTCCGTAATACACATTCACTATTGCCCTGGTAATCCATTTACCCTTGCACCGTTCCGTGTTACATTTCCGTTACATTGCATTGATATCACTCCGTTCCATTGAACCTTGATCTTTATTCATTTCAAAAATTAATTCTAAATATCGTCCTAGATTCCGTACCATTGGTGATTCCTTTCCTTCCGTTGTGTATCCAAATTTACCCATTAATTCTTCAAACTTCTTCATCCTTGGTAATCCACCTTACCGTTTACTTTCTAGGTTGACCATAGTTGAATATCCGTTTTCTTACCATTTTGTTTACCACATTCCGTTCCATTCCCCTTATCCTCCGTTCTTGTGTAATCCATTTCTTACTTCAGAATACTTCCACCTTAACGTGGTGTAACTTCCGAATATCCGGTGTAGCCTTATAAACCATTAGGGACGAAGCCAGTTTGCCTTGGGACCTTCCGTTACATAGTAGAGCTCATTTCCACCATGCCTGTAGCCATTTCGTTACAGTACACATTCCATTACCATTTAGGTTTCCATTTCATCCATTTTCACCTTCCATACAATTAAACCGTTAAAATTTCATCTGAACATCAATTCAACAATCCAGAATTTATTCTTAATGTGCCGATTCTTGGAAACCATCATTCTGCCTCCAGTCCTGACATATGGAACACCTGAAAGCATCCATTAGTAACCTGTCAATTATTCATAAAGATTAAGATTCTTAATGCCAATTTTTCAGTACTCATGAGAAATGCAGTTTACTGCAATGGATAACATGATTTTGTGTGTGGTGGGTCGGTGGGGTGGTATGTGCGTTTAAATGGTTTTTAACCCGAATGGATTCTAAATTTTTTTTTTTTCCATATAACTGTACATGGCTCTGTTTTTGCCCATTTACTTACTGCTTCTCACTGCATTTGCAAACACCTAGAAAAATTGAAATTATTTTTTACTTAACCTCATTTAATATGATTTCCCAATTTGATTCTTCCCCCCCCCCCTCTTTTACTCTAAAATAAAATAAGTTAGTTTTCTTTTAGAAATCTTGCACCCACCGGCAACCCGCCTCAGGAAAAGTATCGGCGTAATATCCAGGAAGTTTTGGGCCCTTGCAAGAAAAACCCGGGGGCGGGGACGAAGGCCAGGATGGGGGGGTCCACACCTGGGACGCCTCCCCGCCAATCATCAGTAAGCTCTGAAAGGGGTCCAAATCCCTTGGGACACGGTCCCCTCCCTTTTCCGGGGGATATCCCCCTTTACACCGTTTCCATGCATACGCCCCAAAATTTTCCATTTTAAAAACCATTCTTTCCCTTCCCAACCCTTTATCCCCCTTTTTTTCCCCCATTCCATTGGCCCCCCTTTAAAACCCCAAAATTTGGGAATTTCCCCCCATTGCCATTTCCCCTTCACCCATTACCCCTTGGTAATCCCCATTCCATTTCCCATTCACACCTTACCCTTGTAATCCGCCCTTGCCATTTCCATTCACACCATTACCCAAAATTGGTTTTTTTTTTATTTCCCCCTTGCCATTTCGAATGCGCCCCTTTAAAATTTTTTTAAAAAACCCCCTTTTTACACCATTT
>NC_051425.1:20680345-20691530 GCF_015228065.2 Penaeus monodon | reverse complement strand
ATATATATATATATAATATATATATATATATATATATATATATATATTTATATATATATATACACATTTATATAGAAAGAAAATTTAGATATAAGAGCTCATTTTAGTCCATAATAAGACAAGGTAGTTCCATGGTCAACATACACACATGTGTATGTGTATGTATATCTATAGATATACATATCTATACAAAGAATGAGATGTGTGTGCATTATAACGTATATCTTTACACACACACTCTCTATATATGCACATACGTGGTATCTATACACCCATGTATATGTGTGTATACATATATACTTATATAGTAATATATATAATTATATAGTAATATATGTATACATATATATTGAAATATCTATGTATATATCCATATATACATATCTAGTATACATACATATATATGTAAATATATATACACACAAAACCACACAAAAATATATGTATGTACGCACACACAAATCAGTCACATATAAAGTTATCCATATGCACACACATATGTATATATATGTGTGAATGAATCTGTTTGTGGTTGTGTTTATGTATATTAATATGTATGAAACAAAATGGCTTGTGTATATATATATATATATAAGTACACAAATACATACATTGATATACATACTTGTAAATTCCTTAGTTTTCTGTGTATAAATTTCAGTAGATTATACGTTTTATTCGTTAAAATACAATTAGTTCTTCGAAAATATACCACGTTACAGGAATTGCTTGATCAGTCAATACGTAATTACCTTGACCTGAGTGCGTAGAAGAAATAATGTGTGCACATACGCGTATCTAATCCTTATCATCTATTTTGCAACTTTTATTAGAAAATGTCTGGCAGAAGCAAATTACTTGCCATCTTTCAATAGAAATGGTAACGGCTATGGGAATACAAATGGAAATGGAGTACTTAGAAACGACAATGGAAATGGTAATGGCGTCAGTGGAAATGGAAATGGTGTGAATGGTAATGGGACATATGTTGATTAATGGAAGTGGTGTAAATAGTGTGAATGGAGCATTCAGAAATGGCGGATATACCAATGGTAATGATGTGAATGGAAATGGAAATGGCGGATATACCACTGGTAATGGTGTGAATGGAAATGGCGCTTATGGAAA
Organism: Penaeus monodon; assembly: GCF_015228065.2. Taxonomy (NCBI): domain Eukaryota; kingdom Metazoa; phylum Arthropoda; class Malacostraca; order Decapoda; family Penaeidae; genus Penaeus; species Penaeus monodon. Next base: position 20,690,402 of record NC_051425.1, on the reverse strand, counting down.
TGGAAATGGTGCCAATGGAAATGGTGTAAGTGGTAATAGGGTATACGTTGATGGAACTGGTGTAAATGGTAATGGGGTGTATGTCAATGGAAACGGTGTAAACGGAGGATATCACAACGGAAATGGAGTGACCGTGTACACCAATGGCATTGTGGATCCCTTCAGAGCTCTAGCTGATGCCATTGGCGGTGGAGGCGTCCCAGGTGTGGACTACCCCATCCTGGCCTTCGTCCCCTCCACCGGGTTCTCCTGCAGCGGCCTACATCCTGGATATTACGCTGATACTTCTCCGAGGCTGGTTGCCAGGTGTGGGGCAAGACTTCTCTAAAAGTAAAGCTAATCTTATTTTATTTTAGAGTAAAATATAGCTAAGAATGGGGGGCGGGGCAAGAATAATTGCAATACGATTTTCTAGTTTAGGAATCACTATTATCAACTGAGGTTAACTAAGAACTAATATATTTCAATTTTTTCCAGTAGTGTTTGCAAATACACGTAAGAAGTACTAAGAGAGTAAGGTGGCTTGAACAGAGCCATGTACAGATATATGGAAAGGAATTAATTGGACTCCAATTCATATTTAATAACCATTTAAACACACATACACACTCACACACACACATATATCAAATGTAGTTAAACATCATTGCTGAGTTACTGAACATATTAGTAAACAAATTAAGATTTATTTTGTTTACGATTAATTAACATATGCATTTTAGGTGTTCCATATCTGTCAGGCAGGAAGCAGAATCGACTCGTTCCTTTGTCCCAACGGCACAGTGTTTAATCAGCAATACTTCGCGGCTCCAGTCTCATTGGCAGTGATAGAGTTGCAGTGGACATGTTTTTTTTTTTTTTTTTTTTTTTTTCTTTTTCTTTTTCTTTTAACATCACACAAAAATGCATATAAATTTTTGTTCATAAATTATGATTATTGATGTCTATTTCACTTAAATTACTAGTAGTTTTGAGGAAAAAGAATTAATGAACAGACTTTTTTTTCGTTATTAATACAAATTCCAAAAATATACAGACATAAACATAAATATTTGTGTGTAGATTGATTGATAGACTAGATGAAAGTGCAAGATATTACCTGGGCAAAAATTCGCTTTCCAGGATATAAAATATTGCGCAAAGAATAAAACAATACTCATGTATACATTTTTTGCTACACCCGATACAACAGTAGCTAAAGTTTAAAAAAGTGCGGTTCCCCCGGCAGAATTGTTTTCCCAGAATATGAACAATGCCAAAAAATAAAAAAACCAAAGACGTAAAATTTGATGAAAAAAAACATATTGGAAAGTCGTTGTTTAAAAGTATAATCTTCATTTTTTTTTCTCTACAAACGGGTTTTTCGCCCCCACTCTCTGCTCACGTTATTTGGTACCCCTTTTCCTGGTTACTCTTCGGAAAAATTCAACTTAGGGCAAAAGTAAGCGCACGAAAATGAAGATTTTAGCGTATAAGTATTTTGTTCGGGGATTTGCTTCAACATTTTCGACTCCCATATACTTTAAATCATCCACCGTTGTTTTCCTCGCGTCAGCTAGCCAGTGACCAATTTTTAACACCTTTTGAATCTAAAGGGTTTAAATGGGGAAGAAATTAACAGGCGTGAGTTTTATTTATGAAATGGATATTATAACACATCTTTGGTATATACTATCATCATTTATACATATATATTTATGATGTGTATATATACTTTATTTATAAGATAACATAATGCGTGTATATATATTTTCACAGGCACATACAGGACTTTACACACACAAATATTGAATTGTATGTCTGTGCATTTACACATAATACACTAAAAAGATGTGTTGATATATCCCGAATATATTTATTATTTTTACATTTCATACATTGTACATGTGTATGGGGTTTTAACAACCCATGTGTAGGGTTTTAACAAATATATTCTTATCAAATTTTTAATCCCCCTTTTAAAAATGTATTATAGTGCATTTTTATATAGGTATTACAGGGTATAGTATATAATATGCCTGTGGTGTACTGTATACATTAAAATTTTAATTTTTAAAACCACAACCGGGAAAAAAAAAACAATATATTTTTGTATGCACAAAAAAAATCACTCCCCAAAAAGTTACCCCACACAATCTCTATTTTTTATTTTTATAAAAATAAATGTAAAAAAATTTGTAAAATATTACAATATAACATTCACATCATCACAAGGGGTAACGCCGACGGGGGGCGTATGGCGCATCCACCTTCGCTTCCACCACGAGGATCCTCGGGGCGAGTCTTAGGCAGGCACCGGCCTTTTTAATTCTTCGCGACGGGTCTCGTCGAGTGCCAACCATGTCCCTAGGACGTCCCACAGGTCTCCCCCCCCGGGGGTGTTCCCCAAGGACAACCTGAGGGGCAGGGGCCCCATAGGGGCGAGCTAGGGGCCAATCCCCTGATTTGGCGCCCCGGATTATGCAAGAAAGGTCCCATCCGTCTCAGGGTGAAACCCGGTTGGACACGGGCCTGCAACTGACCCCAGATCCCGAAGGGACTTTTAAAAAGGGCCCTCAAGGGAGACTCCAAGGACTGGACAGCGCCTTTTTTCGCTTCCTAGAGAAAAATGGAAGTATAAAGGGCCTAAAGAACGCAGCTGGTCCTTCTGCATAGGTCCCGACATCCCCAAAACGCTTTTGTTGGGTCATGGCCCCTGTTCCCAGCCCAAATCCTCTACTGACTTCGTCTGAAAAACCCAGAGAATGGCCGTACCAAGGTATTAAACCCCTTCTGCTTCAAGTCCCGCTGAAAGATGGATCGGAAGGGGCCCCCCAAACGGGCCCCCCAAAGTCCGAATCTTGGTTTTGGGCCGGGAGACCTCTGGGTGGGGCTTCGCACATTGCTAAAGCATAAAGAGCCCCCCAAAAGGACCCCAAGGGACTCAGATAGGAGGCAAAATCCGGCAAAGTCAAGGCCGAGACCTTAATTTTGCCTAGTGTTTCTCGCACGACTTTGGCTAGTAGTTCTCCAAATTTCCATCCCTACAATGTTTAAAAGTGGGGTGCAAGGCACACCTTGCCACCCTGAATTTAAGGAAGAAGTTTGATATACCCCCACCCCTTTACAGGCACTTTTTATACCCGTAAGAGCTTGCTATCAGCCAAAAATCGTGTCGGGAAATTCCCCCGAGCCCCGGATCCCATAGCGAAATTCCCCCGCCCGAGCAAACCCTTTTTGAGGGGATGAGGCTGGAGAACCCCGACCAAAATCAGACGGGTTCCACAAACCCGAATATACAGTTATTGTGGCCTTGCCAGGAGTAAACCAGACTGCTCCGGGGCTCTGGGCTCAGTGGTGGTTGGGGTCCGTTTCAGAAGAAAGTGGCGAGAACCTTTCTGGTATGCTGAGCAGGGAATGCCAAGTAGTTTTACAGCCATCGATCCCTTTTCCCCCTTTAGAGAGGGTGACCCCGCCCCCGCAGGAGGGGGAAGGTACCCGACGCCAAAGGGGGTCGTGTGTGAGGCCCGAGCTCGGTTTTTACCCCCAGCCTTTTGCAGTTCGCAGGGAATCACAATGCCCAGCTTTTCCCCTCTTCAGTTGAATGCCAGTAACCCCGTTTGGGTAGAGGTTTTTCGTGAGGGTGGGGCCGCACAGGCACTCGACATCGCGCATCCAAGCTAACGTTGGAGGGTCCACCTGGGGACAAAAAGTTCAAAAAATCAGCCCCCAAATTCACGAACCCCAACATGATCGAGATGATCTCCATCGTGATCGGACGCAGTCATCTGGAGGAGGGCTTAGGGTTCAGTTTTTCGGCTTTTTAGGCAGGCGAAAGTCATTTACCCAAAAAATGGGCCTCGAACCCCCTCAAAGATTCCTGTGGAGTTCCCGTCCCCTTTTCAGCTGTCTGAGCCCCGCACCCTGGAAAAGACACAAGACTTACCCCTTCAGCCCGGGCCTTTGGGCACGCTTCAGTGGCCTTTGTCCCAGGGGGAGGGATTCGTCTTTTCCTTGGGGGTACGCCAAAGGACTCCCGAGCGTTTAAGGTTTTCGCTCTTGAATGACTCCACGAGCAATGGGTCGTCGGGTTTCGGTTTCTGTGAACGGTCAAAAGCCGTGGCGAAACCCACGGGCAACTCCTCCTCCCTTTTCGTCCAAGGAAAACCTTAGGGGGCCAGGGGGGGCGGGGAGTTTTGAAGGACCCGAGGGTGCCAAAGCAGCCATGGCGGTCCCAGAATCCACTCCGGTAAACCCTGCATTTGGAGGATCCTCCCCGCGTGCTGAAAAATGTGGCGTCCCTTGGGCCCTTACGGTAGGTACCCAAATTCCGCGATGCGGGTTTGGGCGTGGACCAGGAGCGAGGATTTCATTTTTGGGACCAAGCAATCCCCGGGGAAGGGGGCTATTTTCGTGCTGGGATCACTCCCGAGCCATGGGGGCCGACAGACATCTCGTAGCCCGCCGGCCGCCAGAACCGCTTAAGTCGCCCAGAACAAAGCGAATTTTCGCCGGGGCAAACGTCTGCCCCAGGCGAGTTGGGGGTAGAACGCCTTTTCACAGGGGTTTTTTAAAACACGGAGGAGGTATACAGCAATAGAACAAAAAAGCCAAAGCAGCTTCGTCCAATGCCTATACGAACAACCGGGGGTCACCCCGACTACCGCGGGTGAAAATCGATGGGAAAGGATATGGGTAACCCGGGGGGGTGACCAGGCGGCCCGACCAGTGTAGGGTAACCACCCCCCTGATCGTGCCGCTACCAGGTTTTTTACCCCTGAAAAGGCAGCCACCCCAACTCCAGTCGTTCAAAATTTCCCCCGTAGCGAGGTAACCGCTATCCTGCCCCAAGGGCCCGGGGTTCCAAACGCCTACTCGGGAAAACAGCCTGAGATTAAGCCTCGGGGGTCATCTGGGTGAGCCCCTTGCCCCCCCGCCAACACAGCCCCAAATAAAGGGGGGTCGGCAGGATGTGGGAACGCCATTCCACCTGTGGGGTTCCGAGGGCTTGTTCCCCCACAGCTTCATGGTGGGTTGGCGCCTCGGGGGCGGCGGGACGAGGTAAATCGTTCCAATCCTGCACCACGACATTATGCCCTCCACGGGACCCGCCAGCCCGCAATGACTTGCTGGGTGGGAGGGAACAACACCCCTTCCCCACAGCATTTCCATTTATACAGGACGTTGCCAGAGGAGTAATTCGGGGGCGGAGGAGGACTGGCAAGGGACCACCTCCCCCGAGCCGCCCCTTACCCAGGGTGGCTAGGGGCAGGAGGTTGGTACGACGCCAGAGCGGTCCACATGCCGGTGGGCCATACTCCGTACCTCTGGGGCTCTGCTGCTCCGAGATCCCACAGCTTTAGCCTGGGAACCGAAAGGTACCCAGTTACCATGGAGTGGCCAGAGGGGACACTGCAGAGAAGTCGTGATGATGGAGAGGCTGTGACCTGGCAGGGGGTGGAGACTATGCAGAAGATGCTCCCTTTTTCCACTGGGCTAGAAGGGGTTGAAGCTGCAAGGCGGAGAAGGCATGCAAGCACTTAACACTATCTAGGCACCACCACCATCGCTCACATCACCAGCGCGTGAAGCACCCACCATTTCAACAATACATACACAAATATGTGTATTTTTTTCTTATTTATTTATAAATGTGATAAAAAATGCTTGTACACAAACATGTTTATTTTCACACACACACACAGATATATATATATAGGAATGTGTGAATAGTAACACTTGAACAATTTAATATACACAGACATAAACAGGTTAATTTTCTGTGATGAAATTTAACTTTTTTTTATGGGGGGGGGGTTCTAATTATTTTTTGGTGTAATATATACATATATTTGTACACACACACACATACACTCACACACATTTTATACATACATACAGGTGTGTATATGCTATAGATTTGTGTGTATAAATTTCAGTTGATTATACGTTTTATTCGGTAACTCTAACTAGTTTTTTTTTTTGTTATTTTTTTTTTTTTGAGAATATAGTCGCAATAAATTGCTTGATAAGTTATACGTAAAGTACCTGACCTGAGCGTGTAGAAGAAAGCGACGAGCAGCTAGATAAGGCGGGCTCGAAGCACAGTCGTCAGTGCACGCTCTCCACATCTCGACTCTTTCTTCTCGCTGCATCTATACCTGTTATCGTAAAGATTTTCTGGAAAGAAATCTGAAAATGATTTTCTATTAAACCCACTTTCATATTACTAAGTAAGGAGAACGCTGATGTGTCATATATACATATATATAAATATAATAAAATATAATACCACACACACACACACACCACACACCACACACACACCACACATATATATATATATATATATAATATATATATATATATATATATATATGTGTGTGTGTGTGTGTGTGTGTCTGTGTGTGGGTGTGTGTGGTGTGTGTGTGTCATGCAGTGCGCGCGTGTGTGTGAATGTGCGCTAATATATGATGCAATCACTTTTCCTATATGGCGAGATATATGCGTAGATATCATGAAGCATTTTCATATAAAAAATTTGATATCATTATTATGATTATTATTATTATTATTATTATATTATATATATTAATTATCATTATGTTCTATCTTGCAGCTCTCTGGAATATTCTCGGCAGAAGCAATACTTGCCACCTCTTCATGGAAAATGGTAACGGGATACAAATGGAATGGAGTATATAGAAACGATAATGGATAAGGTAATGGCGTCAATGAAATAGAAATGGTGTATATGTGATGGAAATGGTGTAAATGGAAATGGGGCATATATTAATGGAAATTGCTGTAAATGGAAAATGGGACAGTATGTTGCTAATGGAAATTGGTTCTGTAAAATGGAAATGGGGCTTATGTTAATGGAATGGTTGAAATGGTGTGGAATGGAGCTTCAGAAATGGAAAATGGCCCATGGCAGATATACAAATGGTAATGGGTGACTGGAAATGATGCTTACGGAAAATGGTATGGTGCCAGTGCGAAATGAAATTCGTGTATAGTGGATGGAAATGGTTGTAAATGGCAAAGGAGCATATGTTGATGAAAACGGTTTGTAAATGGTAATGGAGTGTATGCTGAATGGGAAAACGGTAATAAACGGAGGCTATCACCACGGAAACGGAGGGACCGTGTCGCCAATGGCATTTGTGGATCCTCAGAGCTCTAGCTGTGCATTGGCGGTGGGAGGCGTCCCAGGTGTGGACTACCCATTCTGGCCTTCGTCCCCACCAACGTGGTTCTCCTGCAACGGCAACTTCATGGATATTACGCATAAGAGACTGATCCCGAAGCTGGCTGAAGGTGAGTGTCAACCGATGTAAAAGCAAGTAAATAGAGTAAGGTGGTCTTCAACAGTCTTGTACTGATATATTGACTTAGAAATGACAAAAAGCACACACACACAACACAAATACCTGTTAATCCATGTATGAACTTGATTGGGAGTTACCGAACATAAATCGAGATCTTTAATTTCTTTAAGAATAATCAGCAGTTTACTATTGATGCCATTTAGTGCGTTCATATCTGTCAGGCAGGATGGCCAGAATCGATTCGTTCCTTTGTCCCAACGGCCACAGTGTTAATCAGCAATACTTCGTGTGCGATTGGTGGTACAACTTTGAACTGTTACAAGCCTGAACAGTTTTACAATTTGAATGCTGAGATTGGCAAGGTGCATGGAAATGGATACACGACGGCCAATGAATATACCAATGGTAATGGAAATGGTTGTATCAAAGGTACGGAAATGGCTACAACAATGGCAATTGGGGAATGGAGTTAATAATGGTAACGGAAAACGGATACACCAACGGCAATCGGGAATGGAGTTCTAAATGGTAATGGTAACGGAAATGGTTACACTAACGGTAACGGAAATGGATACACCAACGGTAACGGAAATGGATACACCAACGGTAACGGAATGGCACAATGTTAACGAATGGCTCATAGGTAACGGAAATGGATACACCAACGGCAACGGGAATGGAGTTATCAATGGCAATGGTAACGGAAATGGATACACCAACGGTAACGGAAATGGCTACACTAATGGCAACGGGAATGGAGTTATCAATGGCAAGGAAAACGGAAATGGATACACTAACGGTAACGGATATACCAACAGTAATGGTTATACCAATGGCAATGGAAATGGAAATGGTATTGTTAATGGTAACGGAGGTATAGAATGGCAATGGTAATGGTGCTACCAACGGAAACGGTAATGGAAACGGCAGTGGTAATGGGAATGGTAATGGATATTATTATGGTGCCCCTAATGGTAACGGGAATGGTAATGGTGGAGCGACAAATGGCAATGGCATTAATGGTCTCTATCACACGCCGAGCTTCTAAACGACGAACCCTATTTCCTTTCTTTCTCTCGCTTTCTGATTTTTTTTTTTTTTTGGGGGGGGGGGGGATGTAACAAAGAAAACGAGTACTTTAGAGAGAAAAATTATCTAACGTATTTGATACCTCAGTGGTGGGAACGGTAGCCATTTGCAGGATGATAGGCCATAAAAAGTGAAACATTTTTTTGTTTGTTTAAACATATATGAACATTTATTCTGTTGAAATCAGCCGGATAGTGTTTGAATTGTTCAGTATCATTCAAGTTTTTGTATGAGAATGTTTTACTTAGAAAGGTATATCAAATTTGTACACGTGTGCCATAAACTTTTATATGTAATGGCTTGTATGTTTATCGTATAATACAGAATATGTATATTTTAAAAATAAATTTTATGAATTTGCAATAATTTGTTTGTTGTTACATCAAATTTACTAGAAAGAGAGAGAGAGAGAGAAAACGGACCTCGACACTTCAAATGTAAGAAGTATGTAGATTCACACAAACGCACAGACACAGATACACCTATATATGTATGAACACATATATCATATATATATATATATACACACACATGCATATAAATATATATAATATATATACACACACATGCATGTGTATATATATAAAGACACATGTATATATATATATATATATATATATACATATACACACATACACATTTATATGGAAAAAAAATTAGATATAAGAGCTCATTTTAATCCATAATAACACAAGGTACTTCCATGGTCAACTTGTGGTCGTATCATTTCCAAAGAGAGGGTTTTGGCAACAGAAACATTTTCTTATATCAAATTTCCTGTCGAATCGAACCTTATAATATGTGCTGGATTGTTGTTCTTTGGTTTTTATATTTGGTAGTGTGTGAGGTAATACGAAGGGCAATGTTGTGGGTACTCAACTATAGTCTGTCTCATTTAGAGTGATGACTCTCGAGTGGTTAATATTATCCCGCAATAACAACGGAAAAATCACATTCTGAATAGAAAGGAACATAAAAACGGCATCCATATACAGTTATAGCATTATTGGGAAACAAGTTAACTCACCATAGACACCAGTCAGCCATAATATTAATCTAAACAGCATTGTCCACACAAGCTTACAGTTTCTCTGTGTCTATGTGCTTAATTTTATATACTAGGTATTTTCCTCGCTTATAGTCAATTTTAATTTTAGTAGCTAACATCTGAGGAAAGTAGAGGGCATTCAACTGAAATATAAAAATAAAAAAAGAGAATGCTGAAACGATAATGGTTTCACTGATGTCCATTTCGCGCAAATAACTAGTAATTTAGAGGAAAAAGTATAAATGAACAGAATATCTCTTCGTTATAGCATATAATTTCCCTAGATAAACATACATAAACAACACACTGATCCTATTATTTATGATAGTTTGACAGATACTATGTAAAAGTTCAAAAATAAACTGTGCAAAAATCATTTTCCAGTACTTAAACAATTGCTACATAGATTAAAAAACAATAACGCAGTTAATAATTTGATTAGATATATATTTTGAAGTAGCCACACACACATATATGTCTACACATCACAGAAAATTCTGTTCTGAATACACTTGACCATTTTCTTTGATGATCAGTCCTTAAAAAGAAAGAAAAAAAAAAATAGTATAATTTTATTTCACATAAATAATATATTAACTACAGAAAAACT
>NC_051425.1:20663931-20680245 GCF_015228065.2 Penaeus monodon | reverse complement strand
GTTTTATCCGATTTAGAAAGTGTAGATTTAATAAATCATTTAGATTTTCAAGAAAAATCTTATCGATAGAGGGTATGATGCGGCGAGAAGAAAAGCGAGATGTGAAGCACCTGCACTGTCTTACCGCTTTATATAGCTGCTCTTGCTTTCTTCTGCATGCTCAGGTCAAGGTAATTACGTATTGACTGATCAAGCAATTCCTGTAACGCGGTATATTCTCAAAGAACTAATTACATTTTAACGAATAAAAGGTATAATCAACAGAAAACTAAGACTATACAAATCTGTTTATATATATGCATATCAATGTGTATATATGTGTACTTATTTATATATCTGTGTACAAGCCATTTTGTTTCATACATATTAATAAACATAAACACAACCACAAACAGATTAATTCACACACACACACATACACACACACACACACACACACACACACACACCACACACACACACACATATTATATATATATATATATATATATATATAATATATATATATATTATATATATATATATATATATATATATATATATATATATATACATATGTGTGTGTATGTGGATAACCTTATATGCGACTGATTTTGTATGTGCATACTTACATATATTTTTTGTGTGGTTTCGTGTGTATATATATACATATGTGTATGTATATTATATATATGTATATATAGATATAGATATAGATATTTGAATATATATGTGTATATATTACTATATAAGTATATATGTATACACACATATACAAGGGTGTATATACCACGTATTGCATATATAGAGTTTGTGTGTAAGATATACGTTATATATGCACGCATATATCTCTCTCTTTGTATAGATATGTATATCTATATATATACTTATCTATACAAATACACATACACACATATACATGTGTGTATATATACACACATACATGTGTGCATGTATAGACACATATACATGTGTTTAAATGTACTGTATGTGCCTTTGAATATATACATATACATATATGCTTATCTTGTAAGTAAATGTGTATATATACACTCTTACATTTATACAGATATAAATGGTATACACATGGAGATGAACATTTAAATATGCACACATATTTGTGTTAGTGTGTGTGTATAACTGTATATGCGTATATATACATACATAGATTTATTTCATAAATAAAGCTCACTGCCGGCTACCGTTTAAATTCCTTTTCTACTTAATCCCCTGTGATCCAAAGAAGTTAAATCTTGGGTAACTTGACATGAGGAATAACAAAGGCCGGATGACATCAGAGTAGATCTAAAGCAGGTTAGTTGAAACAAAACCTACCTTCTTTTTAAATAATCTTTGAAAAAAATACTGCATACAGATAAAACGAAGTTTTCTGAGGTTTTATTTTGCCTATGGCTGAATGATGACGTGAAGAGTAATACAGGGGAAAGGGTAACCCAGTAGGTGTGTAGCAGAGTGTGTAGTTTTTGTATACTTTGAGTAAAACGATTTTTCCACAAAAGTATTTCTTCACAAATGATACTGTCTGTAGTTATTGCTTTATGATTGTGCATTTGTACCTATTTGGAAAGCAAATTCTTCCCGGGCAATGCCTGGCACTTTTAACTAGTCTCTGTCAGTCTACATATATATTTGTATGTGTATGCATGTATTACATTTTATTTTTTTTTTTTTTTTTCATAGGACATGATCATTCAAAAAAATGGTCAAGTGTAATTCAGAACATGAATTTTTCTGTGATGTGTAGACATATATGTGTGTGTGGCTACTTCAAAATATATATCTTAATCAAATTATACACTGCTGTTATTGTTTTATTCTTTGTGCAATTGTTTAAGTACTGGAAAAGGATTTTTTGCACAGTTTATTTCTGGAACTTTTACATAGTCTATCTGTCAATCTACATAAATATATATGATCGTGTGTGTGTTTATGTATGTTTATTTAGGGAATTTATATGCTAATAACGAAGAATATGTCTGGTTCATATATACTTTTTCCTCTAAATTACTAGTTTTTTTACGCGAAATGGACATCAGTGAAACCATTATCGTTTCAGCATTCTCTTTTTTTATTTTTATATTTCAGTTGAATGCCCTCTACTTTCCTCAGATGTTAGCTACTAAAATTAAAATTGACTATAAGCGAGGAAAATACCTAGTATATAAAATTAAGCACATAGAGACAGAGAGAAGCTTTAAGCTTGTGTGGACAATGCTTTTTAGATTAATATCTGGCTGACTGGTGTGCTATGGTGAGTTACCTTTTTTCCCAAATAGATGCTAACAATGTATATGGATGCCGTTTTTATGTTCCTTTCTATTCAGAATGTGATTTTTTCCGTTGTTATTGCGGGATTATATTAACCACTCGAGAGTCATCACTCTAAATGAGACAGACTATAGTTGAGTACTCACAACATCGCCCCTCGTATTACCTCACACACTGCCAAATATAAAAACCAAAGAACAACAATCCAGCACATATTATAAGGTTCGATTCGACAGGAAATTTGATATAAAAAAGTTTCGTTCCCCAAACCCCTCTTTGGGAATGTACACCCAAGTTGACCATGGAACTCCCTTTTTATTTGGACAAAAATGGTTTTCTTATATTTTTTTTTTTTTTTTCATAAAATGTGGTGTGTGTAAGTATATATATATTATATATATTATATATATATTTAATATAATATATATATATATATATATACATGCATTGTGGGGGTTGTGTGTGTATTATTATATATATTATATATATATATATATATAATATTTTGTGTGTGTGTGTGTGGTGTGTGTGTGTGTTGTGTGTGTTGTGTGTGTCGCGTTTTTGTGGGGTGTGTGTTGTATATATATTTATGCATTGTGTATATATTATATTGATATATGTGTTTTCATCATATATGGGGTTTCGTGTCTGGGGTTTTGTGTGAATCTCTTACTTCTTTTTTTTTTTTTTTTTTCATTTTCTCTCTTCTCCTCTTTTTAAATTTGTCTAACAACAAAAAAATTATTGAAAAATTAATAAATTTTTTTTTAAAAAATATACTATCTGTATTATACGATAAACAAAGCCTTTACTATAAAATTTTTAGGCACACGTGTAAAAATTTTGATTACCTTTCTAAAAAAAAAATTCTCATACAAAACTTGAATGAATGAAACAATTCAAACCTATCCCCCGGTTTTTAAACGAAAAAAATGCCCATGTGTTTAAACAAAAAAAAAAAGTTTCACTTTTATGCTATCATCCTCAAATGGTACGGGTCCTCACCACTGAGGCATCAAATCGTTAGATAATTTTTCCTCAAAAAGTACTCTTTTTCTTTTTTAACCCCCCCCCCCCAAAAAGAAAAAAAAAGAAAAAAAAAAAAAAGATAACGAAAGCAGAGAAAGAAGGAAATGGGGTTTCGTCTTAGAAGCTGGGCGTGTGAAGGAGTCCATTAATGCCTTGCCTTTTTTGCTCCACCATTACCATTCCCGTTACCTTTGGGGGCACCAAGAATATCCTTCCCTTTTCCCATTGCCACTGCCTTTTCCTTCCCCTTTTCTTTGGGTAGCACTTTTACCTTGCCTTGCATACCCTTTTCCCATTTCCATTCGTATATCCATTTCCGCCATTGAAAATACATTTCCCTTGCATTGCCATTGGTAAACCCCATTCCCGTTGGTATATCCGTTACCGTTATGTATCCATTTCCGTTGCCATTACCATTCCCTTTGAAAACTCCTTCCCGTTGCCATTAGTGTAGCCTTTTTCCGTTACCTTTCCCTTTGCCATTGAAACCATTCCGTTCCCTTTGGGTTTTTCCATTTTCCGTCCCATTGCCATTGAAAAATCCATTCCCCTTGCCTTTGGTGTATCCATTCCTTACCTTGATAACTCTTTTCCGTTGCCTTTGGGGTTAGCCTTTCCTTTACCATTGATCTCTTTTTCCCGGGTTTCCCCATTGGTTAGCATTCCGTTCCCCGTTGGGTATCCTTTTCCCGTTACCTTAAACCATTGCCATTGAAACCCTTTTCCCGTTCCCTTTGGGTGTATCCATTTCGTTACCTTGCCATGATAACTCTATTCCCGTTCCCCGTTGTGTACCCTTTTCCCTTTACCATTGGTGTAGCCATTTCCGTTACAGTTGGTGTATCCATTTCCGTTACCGTTGGTGTAGCCATTTCCGTTACCATTACCATTCCCACTGATAACTCCATTCCCGTTGCCGTTGGTGTATCCATTTCCGTTTCCATTGCCATTGATAACTCATTCCCGTTCCCGTTGTGTAGCCATTTCCTTTTAACGTTGAAAACTCCATTCCCGTTGCCTTTTGTGTACCCCATTTCCTTCCCTTTGGGTAGCCATTTCCTTTCCATTACCATTTAGAACTCCTTCCCCATTGCTTTGGTGTATCCTTTTCCGTTACCATTAGTAACTCCTTTCCCCATTGCCTTTGTGTACCCTTTCCTTTCCCGTTTAACACCATCCCATTACCATTTGTATATCCATTGCCGTTAGTGTACCCTTTCCTTTCATTGCCAATATCACATTCAAACCATAAACTTTTAGAGTGGAAATCAAAGTTGTACACCAATGCACACGAAGTTTTTGTGTTAAAAACACTGTCCCGTTGGGACAAGGAACGGCGATTCGCCTCTCCCTGACAGATATGGAACCCCTGAAAGCATTATTGAAAATTTCAATTATTCAAAAAGAAAATTAAAAAGATTTTAAATGGAATTGAAGTTAACGAAGTGGATAACACAGATATGTGTGTGCCTTTATATGGTTATTTACCATGAATGGGATTCTAATTAATTTCTTTCCATATAACTGTACATGGGCTCTGTTGAAGCCCCACCTTACTTTCTTACTGCTTTTTACATGCATTTGCAAACACTACTAAAAAAAATGTGGAATATATATGTTCTTACTTAACCTGAGTTGATAATAGTGATTCCTAAACTAGAAAATCGTATTGCAATGATTACTGTTTCCCCCCCCCCCCCATCTTATCTCCCTTTTACTTTAAAATAAGATAAGATTATTTTTCCTTTTAACGAAAACTTGCCACACCTGGCAACCAGCCTCGGGAGATGTATCAGCATAATATCCAGGAAGTAGGCCGTTGCAGGAAAACCCCCCGGTGGGGGGGGCAAAGGGCTAGGATGGGGTAGTCCACCCCGGGGGACGCCTCCCCCGCCAAGGCATCAGTAGAGCTTGAAGGGACCCCACAATGCCTTTGGCGTCACGGTCATCCTTTCCCTTTCTGATATCCACTTTTTACACCTTTTTTCCATTAGCATACACCCCTTTACCTTTTACACCATTTCCTTTAGCATAACCTTTCCCCATTTCCATTTCCATTCACCTCCCAATGGTATATCCGCCTTACCTTTTATCCCTTTTCCCAAATTGGCACCATTCCCATTTCCTTTTAATAAGCGCCTTTTTCCTTCACCCCCCTTACCTTGGTTATCCCCATTCCTTCACGCCTCCATTTCCGAATGCGCCATTGCATTGACGCCTTTAAAATTTTCCTTTCCCGTGATAATTCCCGTTACCGTTGCCTTTTTCCTTTTGAGGGTGGAAGAAATTTGGGCTTCCCCAAGCATTTTCCCGACGATAGTGTGAAATGGGAAAAAATCGTGCAAAAAGGTAACGCAACCACCCACGTTTTTTTTAAACAAGATGATATAAATAAAAAATACAAAATTGGGGCACAAAAAAACACACACATATGAATAGTTATATTTTTTCCCAACAACAAAAATAGTGGAAAAAAAGGAAAGTCATTAAATTATTCCACAATCTTTTCTCGATTTAAGGGGAACGACCCGGGCGGGAGAGGAGCGAGTTTGGGGAAACGCCTGACGACTGTGCTGTGACCCCGCTTTTATAGCGCTCTCGCTTTCGTCTAACGTCAGGTCAAGGGAAATTCTGATAGATATCAAGCATAAGTAATAAGATAATATGAAACCCTGTGTGTGCGTTTGTATACATGCGCTACACCCCTAACATAAATATCTATATCAAAATCTATCTATGTCTTTATCTAGTATTTATGTTGTGTCTAAAAATAAAAAATAAGTATATGGGGGCCCAACACATATATAAAAATATAATTATCAAAACCCCGCACCACACACACAAAACACACACCAACACACCACACACCACACACACAACATATAATATATTATTTAATAATATAATAATATATAATATATATACCCTCACCCACATTTTCACAAACCACACAACTTATATAAAATTTATATTATAATTAATATATATAAAAATTATTATATAAAATTTTATTATTATATATATATGTTTATATGTGTTGTTTGGGGTTTTGTATAATTATATTATATATAAATATAAATTTTATATATATATAATATAAATTATTTTATGTGTGTGTGGGGTGTGGGGGGTGTGTGGTGGGTGTGTGGAGTATATATACAGCATATGTTATTTATCCTATATTCATATCTTTTTAACTATTTCTATGTATATACTGTATATTTATTTTACATCCATTATCTATCTTATTACATATAGGATTTTATATATCAATATATTGTAATATACAACTTTCAAAGAAATGCACATCAACTATTTATTTTTTTTAACACCACACATCACCCCACACAACACACCACACAACATATATAAATTATTATAATTATATATATAATATATATATATATAACTTTATTATATATAATATTATAAATTCATAATATATAATATAAATACATATATATATATATATATATATTATGTGGTGTTGTGGGTGTGGGTGTGTTTGTGTTCTGTGTTGTATTTTTTTGTGGTTGGGGCTTCATTTTTTGGGTGATGTGAAGCGAGGGTGGGTACCCCATAGTTTTTAAGTGTTTGCATCCCTTTTGCTTGCGTGCCACCGGGCGGGGGGCCTAATGTAAAAAGGGGAGAAGCTCGAAAAAGCCTCCCTTCCCGTTAAAGTCTCTGTCAGATTTTTGCAGTGCCTTTGGGTCCCCATGGTACTGGGCACCTTGGGGTCCCACGTAAACTGTGGAGTTCGGGCGCAGAAGGGCTCCACAGGTGCAGAGCATGGCCCACCGGTGTGGGGACACACCCCACTCCATCCAAAATCCTCCCCTTACCACCTTGGGGTTAATGGGCGGCCAAGGGGGGGTGGCTTTGCCAGCCCTCTTCCCCCCAGATAACCACCAACAACAACCAAAATAAAGGTTTGTGGGGGAGGGGTGCTACCCCCCCCCCCCCAAACAAAGAAGGGGGCGGGGGTCCCGAGGGGGGAAAAAAGTTAGGGGAGGATGGGAAGGAGTTTTGCCTTCTGCCCCCCACAGGCCCAACCACCATGAGGCTTGGGGGGAAAAGCCTGGGAACCCCACAGGGGGGGGGTGGGCCCACACCCCCGCCCATGTCGGCGGGGTACGAGGGGGCGTACCCCCGGGAAAAAAAGGCCGAGGCTTAACCTGGGTTGAAACCCGGGGGCTTGGAACATGGCCCTTTGGGCGGGATGTAGTTACCTCTGTTAAAAAGGGAACTGGAATGGTTGGGAGTTAGTGGCTGTCCTCTTGGGGTGAAAAGACCTGGCAGTGGCTCAATCAGTAGGGGTTTGGGAAACCCCCTACCATGTTCGGACTGTGGGATGGTCACACCTCTAGGAAAGCCATAGCCTCTCAGCCGATTTAAAACCCTGGGTGGGTGAGGTAACACCATTGTGAGCTATTATGGTATTAAGACTGGCTCTTTTTGGTTTCATGTCTTTTATTGGGTATGCATCTACTGATGTTTGTAAATCATGTGAAATAGGTTTTCTATGCAAACCCATCCGTGGTAGACAATTGCCCCAGTGAGTATATGCATTTTTCTGGGCGACTTCAATGCAGATCCACTGTGAAAAGCTGAGACGAGATGTGTCACCCCTTTGGGGTCGGGAGCTGATCACGCACAAAAAACACCCTCCTTCTTGGGACTTTTGCTGGGCCCCAGAAATGAGGATTTCTGGCTGTGGTAACAGCGCCAAACCCGTACCCTGGACATGGTAAATGTATGGGTACAGTACCAAGGGATCAACCAAATTTTTCTTAGCATTTGGGTGGAGGATCCTCCAAAATTTGCGGGGTTTTACTGATTGCGAGTTCTGTGGCACTGACCTAGAGGGTAGGGCACTCTTGGGTTACTTTAAAATCCTCACATCCGGGGTCCTCTAGGGGTTTCACTTGGACAGAGGGGGGGGGGGGAGTTTGCCCGGGTACCCGGCTCTCTGATTGATTCACAGAACTTAAAACCTGACGGACCCAGTTTTTCTGGGGGAGCCCTTTCCGCAAAAAAACACTCGAAGCGCCAGGGGGACCTTCCATACCCCCTAGGCAAAGCAAAATTTCATCCCTAGGACTTTGGGGGCCCACTGGCAGTTGCAGGCTCGGCTGAAGACAATAGGACAGTGCGCTCTTGTGCTGAGTTTGGACATGCTAAAAAGGGGACAAGGAACAGTTCATCGGGAATCCTACTGAAGACGTGTTTGAAATTTTCTTGGTAAAGGGCCCTTTTCCCCTTGCCTACCAAGCCTTGAAAAGCTAAACTCAAAGTCCCTCAAATGACTGCGGTCCATTCAGGGAGGAAGATCATTCAGAATTTTGGGGGTTTCGTAAATGTTGGGCTGAGTTTTTTGAGCATTGCCCGGGTAGCCCCTCCAACAGTTATGTGGATCAAGGGATCACAAATTTAGGAACCCTACCTAACGGGGTTAGGATGGAAATTTCAAAGCTGAATTGTGGGAAAGCTGCTAACTGCAAAGGGGCTGGGGGTGAAACCAGGGCGGGGGCTTGCATCAGTTTTGATGCCCTGGCGTCTGGTACCTTCCCCCGCCCTGTTGGGGCCGTCCCTCTCGGGAAAGGGGGAAAAGGGGGTCATTGGATGTAGAACTACGGGGGGCAACAAAGCTCAATACCGGCAAATTTTTTGCCCACATTTTTCTAAAAACGGATCCCGACCCACTACAAGGCACCAAGATCAGAACAGTCTGGTTTCTTTTCCTGGCAAGCCACAATACCCCATCTACCCATGAGTAATTGTAAAATCCCTTTGTGAGTTGGTTGTGGGGTTGCAGCCTACGTCGTTCAAGAGGCGTTTGTGGTGCATCGAGAATCACAGGGGAGATTTGACACTCAGGGGAACCAACACAGGTTTTGGTTAAAAGCAAGAATAATACGGTACTAAAGTGCGTAAAGGTGATGGGGCCTGTCAAACTTTTTTCCTGTTAATTTAGGGGGGGGCAAGGGTGTGTTTGCACCCAAAAAATATTCAACACCGCAGGGGCTACTACCAAAGTCATGTGGGGAACACTGGGCAAAATCAAGGTCTCAGACTTGATTTGGGAGTGTTTACCCATCTAAGTCCCCCCGGATCACTGGGGACGGCTCTTATCATTAGCAATAAGGGGAAGCCCTGGGCCTGAGGTCTCCGGACCAAGACCAAAATTTAGGGCTTTTTAGGGGCCTGAGAAACCCGTTCGGGCATCAGCTTGCAGTGAGAACATTGAAGTCACAGAGAGCTATGCATAAATTGTAGCTGTCCCTATCTCGGCTGTCAGACCCAAAAAGTCGTAAACAGATTTGGGCTGGCGCAGGAGCCCTGAACTCGATAAAAGACATTTTGGAATGTCGGGACCCATGGGAGAAGTCAGTACATGTCTTCATGGGTTTTATATTGCTAGTTTTCTCTAGGAAGCAAAAACGGACATATCGTGCCTTGGGGTCCGTCTTTATAATTTTGTAAAAAGTCTCTAGCCAATCTAGGATACAGTTGGGAGGACAAATGGGCCAACCCCGTCGTCACCCTGAATGGTTGGGACCTGTTTCTTTCATTCCGGGGTCACCCCTCGGGATATGGGGACCAGCCGCTTCTCTGTGGATGCCCCCGCCTCAGGTTTTCTCTTTTTGAGACATTCCTGTGGGAAGGCCTGTGGGAAGACCCAAGAGGTCATGGTTTTTGGGGAACTCGAGACCTGTCGCGAGGAAATAGAGATGGGGAGGGCCCGCCCGGGGGACTCTTTATGAGGGACCCTCGTGGCTGGAAACGAAGGGTGGATGCAGCCAAAACCCCCCTCGGCGTTTTATGTGATATGATTGTATAATGCATGCATATATAAAGAAAATAATAAGATATATTTTATTATATAATATATATATATTTTTATGTATTATGATATGTGTGTGTTGTGGGGGTTGTCTTGGGGTGTATATATATTTTTATTATATAAAAATATAATATATTATATATATATTATATATTATATATAGTAATTATATAAAATATACGTAATTTTGCAATTTCAAATTTTTTAATATATATATTATATAATTTTTAATAATTATATATATATATTATATTTTTTTATTTATTTTTTATTTATAATTTTGATATAATATATTAAAATACATATAACAACTGCAATATGGGTGTTACATACTCATAAATAACATATGTGACGTTTGTGTGTGTGTGTCTGAGTGTAAAGAGTTGCATTGACACTTTTGGGGGACAGAGAATGTAATAAGTAATTTGTAATTTTCCCGAAAAGTTTTCCCCCTTTAATAAGTATAAGGACGTGCTAATCACCTCAACTCAGATAGCTCTTTTTTCTTTTTCAGCTCTATAGTTTTTTTTCTGCTTTTTTTTTTTAGTAGGCTATGGCCTTTTCCGATATATCTTGGGGAAATTTTCTTCATCTTTCCCTTTGATCACCAACGTCTTAAAATAAAGCGTTTCGTATGTGATGATACCCAGTGCCGGGTGTTTATTTACGGGCTTTCGAGCTGAATGCTAAGGGATAATCTCTTAATTTTTAGAGCACATGCAAAAAATTTTTTTTTCATGATTTTTCCATTTGGTGGGACCAAAGCGATGTTTAAAAGGGTCTATCGACTTTTGAGAAGAACCCTCAAATGTTTTGTCGTTTCTGCGCAAATTTGGTTGGCTTTTTAAACGTTTCGATAAACCTTATTTAATTTTTTTCGTTTTACCGTTAGAAAATAGCAACCCACTGCCCTCCCAGTTCCTTAAGAACCATTCGTTCTTTAGAGTCTTTGGGAGAGAACAAGCGACCAAAACGTTAGGAGTGTGGCTGTGACATCATTTTCGTCAAAAACTGGGTTTGGGTTTGGGTTTCAGGTTAGAGCAAATTTTTGGGGGAAAAAAACAAAATTAACAATCATTTTCACAGTAAAACCAAGTACAAAAACATGGGGAGACAAGGACTTCTCTTCTCTCTCTCCTCTCTCTCTCTCTCTCTCTTCTCTTCTCTCTCTCATTTTTTCTGCTGTCTCGTCTCCTTGTCCCCTTTGAATAAAATAATGCATACAGTAAACGAATTTCCGAGGTTTATTTTTTCCATGGGGTGAAAGTTTATTGGAGGAATAAGGGGAAAGGTGCCAAGTAGGGGGGTAGCAGGTGTGTAGTCTCTGTATACTTGGTAAAACGTTTAGTTTCCCCGTGTATTTTTTCGCCAAAGATATACTGTCTTAATTAGCTTTTCTGATTTTATTTGTACCCATTCTGGAAAGCAAAATTTTTCCGGGCAAGCCGGCACTTTTAAATAGTCTCTATCAGTCTAAATTTTTATTTGGGTTTTGTATGCTTTTACATTTTTTTATTCAAGGGGCATGATCATTTTAAAAAAATGATGTCAAAGTAATTCAAAACATGAAATTTTTTTGTGAGTGTAGATATAAGTGTGTGTTACTTCAAAATATATATCTTAATCAAAATTTTACACGTGTATTGTTTTTTCTCTGTCTTTTTTAATACGGAAAAGGATTTTTTGCACAGTTTATTTTTTGGAACTTTTACATAGTTATCTGTCAATCTACAACATTATATGATCGTGTGTTTTTTTGTATGTTTATTTATGGAATTAACTAATAACGAAGATATGTCTGGTTCAATTTTAAAATTTTTTTGGAATTACTGATTTGCGCGAAAGGCATCAATGATTTTTAAATTATGAATACAAATAGATGGTATGTGTATAGACATTCATTTTGTGTGGTCTTAAAAAAAAAAGAAAAAAAGGTCCCCATCCCCCTGCAACTGTACACGATAATAGACTGAACCACGAAAGCATTGAAATTTCGTAAATTACGTTTTGACTCTGACACCAGAGAATACCTAAGTAAGCGCTAATCCCCTCGTCTCACAACCCTTAAAAATTTATCCTCTTTCCTCAAAGAACCCAATCCTGTCAGCGAATAACGAAAAAAAAAGAAACCATTACGTTTAGCATTTCTTTTTTTTTTTTATATTTCAGTTGAAGCCTCTATTTTCCCCAATTTAGCTAAAAAAATTTAAAATTTTACTATAAGCGCGGAAGCACAGTATATAAATTTAAACACATAAACAGAGAAGCTTGAAGCGTGTGGGACAAGCTTTTTAGATTAAATTGGTGCTGGGGTGCAAAAGGTGATTACCTGTTTTCCCAAATAGATGTAAAATGTATAGGAGCTGTTTTTATGTTCCTTTTCCCTTTTTATTTAGAATGTGATTTTTTTGTTGTGATTCCGGGATAATAATTAACCCTCGAGAGTCATCACTCAAAAGAGACAGACTTAGTTGAGTACCCACAACATTTTCCCCTCGTACACCCCACCACTACCAAATAGAAAATAGAAGAACAACAATTCGCACATATTAAAATTTTGATTCGACAGGAAATTGATTTGAGAAAAAATTTTTTTAGCAAATCTTTCCCTTGGAATGAACACCCAATTTTTCCATGGAACTACCCTTTTGTTATATGGGGTAAAAAGAGCTCTTTATCTAAATTTTCTTCCTATAAAGTGTTATATAAAAAATATATATATTAATATTTAAAATTAAAATATATATATTATAATATAATTGATTGTGTTTGTGATATTTATAACCCGATGTGTGTGCGTATATTAATAAATATATAATATATAATATAATTATTAATTTTATATATTTTTATTAAAATGCAGTGTGTGGTGTTTTTTATAGGGATATATTGTGTTCATACATATATAGTTGTTCTATGTCTGGCGTTTTTTGAATCTACTTCTTTTCTTTGAAGTGTCGAGGTCCGTTTTTTCCTCTCTTCAGTAATGTCATCTAACAAACAAAAAATTTTTTGAAATTAATAAAATTTATTTTTAAATATACATATTTGTATTTTACGAAAAAAATACAACCATTACATATAAAAAATTTGGCACAGTGTACAAAAATTTGATATCCTTTCAAAGTAAACATTCTCATACAAAACTTAATGATACGAACAATTCAAAACTATCCAGCTGATTTCAAAAAAAATGTTATATTTTAAAAAAAAAAAATTTTTTTTTTGGCCAACATCCTACAAATGACACAGTCCTCACCACTGGGCTTTTAAAACGTTAGATAATTTTTTTCTCTAAAGTATCTTTTCTTGCTAATTGCCCAAAAAAAAAAAAAGAAAAAAGAAACCCAGAGAAAAAAAAGGAAAAAAGGGTTTTGTCGTTTAGAAGCTCGGCGTGTGTAGAGTCATTTTAAAGCCCTTGCCATTTGTCCTCCACCCCTTACATTTCCCCGTTACCATTAGGGGCACCCAATAATATCCCTTAAATTCCCCTTCCCCCCTGCCGTTTCCATTACCATTTTTTTGGTAGCACCATTACCATTGCCTTGCTATACCGTTTCCCTTTCCATTCGTATTCCATTTTCCCTAACCTTAACAATACCTTTCCATTTCCATTTCCTTTGGGAAACATTATGTTTGGGAACCCTTTCCCTTGTGATCCTTTCCCTTTCCATTACCTTGCCATTAAATAACTTCCCTTCCCCTTGCCATAGTGTAGTATTTTCCGTTCCCTTGCCATTGATAACTCCCTTTCCCGTTGCCGTTGGTGTTGCCATTTTCCCTTACCATTGCCATTGATAACTCCCCTTCCCGTTACCATGCTGTGCCATTTCCTTTTCCATTGGGGGAGCCATTTCCGTTACCGTTGGTGTATCCATTTCCGTTACCGTTGGTGATCCCTTTCCTTACCGTTGGGGTTCCATTCCTTACCGTTTTTAAATCCCATCCCCTTACCATTGGGTTTAAGCCATTTACGTTGCCTTTGGGGTAGCCATTTCGTTACCTTTCCATTGCCCAGGGTAAATCCCTTCCCGTTCGTGGTGTTTTTCCATTTCCCTTACCATTGCTTGAAAAACTCCTTTCGTTACCGTTGGGGTACCATTTTTCCCTTACCGTTGATAACTCCATTTCTCGTTTCCCTTGGGGAGCCTTTCCGTTTTCCCCTTTGGGGTAGCCATTTTATTACCCTTACCCTTTAGAAAAATCCATTTCCCATTTTCCCTTTGGGTATCCGTTTCCGTTTCCATTGTAACTCCATCCCATTGCCATTCTGTAGCCATTTCGTTTCCGTTGATAACACCATTCACATTACCTTGGATATCCATTGCCGTTCGTGTATCCATTTCCATTTCCCCTTGCCCATCCAGCATTCAAACCGAAAAAATGTTCAGCCGTGGAACGTCAAAGTTGTACCACCAAAGCACAGAAATATTGCTGATTAAACACGTGCCGTTGGGACAAAGGAAAAGGTCGATTCTGCCTCCTGCCCGCAGATAGGAAACCCGAAATGCCATAGTAAAGTCAATTTTTCATAAAGAAATTAAAATTCTTAATGCAATATGTTTTGTAACTCAATGAAGAAAAGCGTTTAACGCAAGGTAACACTGAATGGTGTGTGGGTAGGTCGGTGGGGGGTAGGTGCGTTAAAAATGGTTATTAACCCTAATTGGGTTAATTTAATTCTTTCCCATATAACTATACCCGGGTCTGTTTAACCCCACTTTACTTTTTTACTGTTTTTACAGGCATTTGCAGAATACAGAAAAAATTGAAAATATTAGTTCTTTCTTAACCTCAGTTTATAATAGGATTCCTAAAAAAAGATTCTTTTCCCCCCCCCCCCCCCCCACATTTCTCTAAAATAAAATAAGATTAGCTTTATTTTAAGAAGTCTTTCACCCCCTGGCAAAAAGCCCAGGGAAGTATCAGCGTAAAACCAGGAAGTTGGCCGTTTCAGGAAACCCGGGTTTCGGGGGGGCGAAAGGGAGGATTGGGTATCAAAAACCCGGGACACCCACCCCAAAAGGCATCAGCTAGAGCTCTGAAAGGGGTCCACAATGCCAAATTGGGGTACCGGTCACCCATTTTCCCTTGTGATATCCTCCGTTTACACCGTTTCCCTTGACATACACCCCATTACCATTTTCACCATTTCCATCAACGTAACCATTTCCCTTTCCAGGCCCATTTCCATTTCCATAAGCCCTTCCATTCACACCATTCCATTGGGATATCCGCATTTACCATTTTCCTTCACACCATTCCATTGTATATCCGCCATGCCATTTTCCCTTTACACCATTACCATTGGTATACCGCCATTGCCATTCCATTTTACAAACCCTTTTCCATTGGTATATCCGCCATTGCCATTTCTGAAGGCGCTATTCACACCCTTTACACCATTTCCATTTAAAATATGCCCCTTTCCCTTCACACCATTTCCTTTTCCGACGCCCTTTCCATTTTCCCTGAAAGGGAAGTAAAATTTTCCCCTTTTTGCAAAATATTCCAAGGGAAAACTGCAAAATTGATAAGGGTTAGGTAAGCAACATTATCTGTAAAAAAAATATGAAATAATATAAGCAAAATTTATATCATTATTATATAATATTTTATATATTAAAATAATAATATATATAATGATAAAATAACAATTTTTATATTAAAAAATAGTTCATAATATTAACATGTACTAAAAACAATAGCCAAAAGAACCAAGCATACACAGCAAAGACACATACACACACAGCTACATACAACAAGACACAAAATACACCCCAAAATTTTAATTTAACTATATTGTGTGTAGTTTTTGTCTAGTGTGTATGTAGCATGGTGTTGTATTGGCTTTGCAGTGTATGCTTGGTTCTCTTGGATAGGATAGATACATGTTAGTTTCTTTTTGAACTATTTTTTATAATAAAATTTTTATTATACATATATATATTTTAAAATATATATAATAATTTATATAAAAATTTAAAAAAGATTACATTTTTCAGTTTTATTATATTCTATTTTTTATTTACTGGAATAAATGTGTGATTACCTAACCTTTTTCATCTTTTTGCAGCTTTTATGAATATGTTTTGCCAAAAACAAATTACTTGCCACCTTTTCAATGGAAAAAGGTTGGCGTCAAGGGAAAAGGAAAAGGTTAATTTAAAGGG
>NC_051425.1:20656059-20663831 GCF_015228065.2 Penaeus monodon | reverse complement strand
AATCTTCTTTCCCTCTGCTCCCTAACATTTTCCCTCCCATCGGGACCCACAGCCCACCTTGCTTGTTGGGAGGGAGGGGTAGCACCCCTCCCCCAGCATATCCATTTATTTTGGTTGTTGTTGGTGAGTTATCTGGGGGGGAAGAGGGCTGGCAAAGCCCACCTCCCTTGAGCCGCCCATTAACCCCAAGGTGGCTAAGGGGCAGGAGTTGGTATGGAGCTGGGGTGTGTCCACACACCGGTGGGCCATGGCTCTGCACCTGTGGAGCCTTCTGCTGCTCCGAGATCTCCCACAGTTTAGCCTGGGACCGCAAGGTGCCCAGTATCCATGGGTGACCACAAGGAGGCACTGCAAAAGTCTGACGGAGAGACTATGAACTGGCAAGGGAGGCTTATTCAGAGCTGCTCCCTTTTTCACATTAGGCTAGCCAACGGTGGCAACTGCAAGCGAGAAGGCATGCAAGCACTTAACACTATCGAGGCTACCACACCATCGCTTCACATCACCCAAAGCATGAAGCACCCAACCACAATATAAATACACACACAGACACACACACACACACACACACACACACACACACACACACACACATATTATATATATATATATATATATATATATATATATATATATATATATATATATATGTATATATATATATATATATATATATATATATATATATATGTGTGTGTGTGTGTGTGTGTGTGTGTGTGTGTGTGTGTCTGTGTGTGTATTTATATTGTGGTTGGGTGCTTCATGCTTTGGGTGATGTGAAGCGATGGTGTGGTAGCCTCGATAGTGTTAAGTGCTTGCATGCCTTCTCGCTTGCAGTTGCCACCGTTGGCTAGCCTAATGTGAAAAAGGGAGCAGCTCTGAATAAGCCTCCCTTGCCAGTTCATAGTCTCTCCGTCAGACTTTTGCAGTGCCTCCTTGTGGTCACCCATGGATACTGGGCACCTTGCGGTCCCAGGCTAAACTGTGGGAGATCTCGGAGCAGCAGAAGGCTCCACAGGTGCAGAGCCATGGCCCACCGGTGTGTGGACACACCCCAGCTCCATACCAACTCCTGCCCCTTAGCCACCTTGGGGTTAATGGGCGGCTCAAGGGAGGTGGGCTTTGCCAGCCCTCTTCCCCCCCAGATAACTCACCAACAACAACCAAAATAAATGGATATGCTGGGGGAGGGGTGCTACCCCTCCCTCCCAACAAGCAAGGTGGGCTGTGGGTCCCGATGGGAGGGAAAATGTTAGGGAGCAGGATGGGAATGAGAGTTACTTGTCCTGTCTGCACCCTAGCAGGCGCCAATCCACCATGAGGCTTCTGGGGCAAAGCCCTAGGGAACCCCACAGGTGGATGGTGGGCTCCACAGCCTGCCGACCAGCGTCGGCAGGGGTGACAGAGGTGGCGTACACCCGGAACAAATGTCCGAGGCTTAACCTCAGGTTAGCTAACCAGGGGCTTGGAACATCCGGTCCTTGGCAGGATAAGTAGTTACCTCTGTTATCAAGGGAACTGGAATGGTTGGGAGTTTAGGTGGCTGCCCTCTTGGAGGTGAAAAGACCTGGCAGTGGCTCAATCAGTATGGGTGGGTACACCTACCACTGTTCGGACTGTGGCGATGGTCATCACCTCTAGGGAATAGCCATAGCCATCTCCAGCCGACTTCAACCCTCGGTAGGTGAGGTAACACCAATTGATGAGCGTATTATGGTATTAAGACTGAAGCATGCTTTTGGTTTCATGTCTCTTATTGCTGTGTATGCATCTACTGATGTTTGTAAACTCGATGTGAAATAGGTTTTCTATGCCAAACTCACATCCGTGGTAGACAATTGCCCCCAGTGAGATATATGCATTGTTCTGGGCGACTTCAATGCAGTATCCATCTGTGATCAAGCTGACGACGAGATGTGTCAGCCCGCATGGGTCGGGAGCTGATCACAGCAGCAAAAACAGCCTCCTTCTCTGGGACTTTGCTAGGTCCCAGAGAATGAGGATTTCTGGCTGCTGGTAACAGCGCTCCAACCCGTATCCCTGGACATGGTATAATGATATGGGTACAGTGACCAAGGAGATCAACCACATTCTTCTTAGCACTTGGTGGAGGATCCTCCAGAATTGCAGGGTTTACTGGATTGCCGAGTTCTGTGGCACTGACCATAGACTGGTAGTGGCTACTCTATGGGTCTACTTTAAAACTCCTCATCACTCCAGTGGTCACTCTAGGGTGTTTCACTTGGACAGACTGAGGGAGGGGGAGTGTGCCCGTGGGCTCACCACGGCAGTCTCTGATTGATTCACAGAACTTGAAAACCTGACGGACCCAGTTGTTCTGTGGGAGTCCTTCCAGCACAAAACACTCGAAGCAGCCCAGGAGACCATTACCATACGCCCTAGGGCAAAGCAAAATTTCATCTCCCTAGAGACATTGGAGGCCACTGAAGCATGTTGCATGGCTCGGCTGAATGACAATCAGGACATGTGTCGCTCTTTGTGCATAGAGCTTGGACACTGCTGAAAAGGGACAAGGAACAGTTCATCAGGAATCCTACTGAAGACGATGATTGCAATTTCTTGGTAAACGGCCTTCACCTTGCCTACCAAGCCTTGAGAAAGCTGAACTCTAAGTCCTCCTCACAGATGACTGCGGTCCATTCAGTGGATGGACAGATCATCTCAGATCATGTTGGGGTTCGTAAACGTTGGGCTGAGTATTTTGAGCGATTGTACCGGGTAGACCCTCCAACAGTTAGTGTGGATGCAAGTGGTATCACAATACCTTAGGAACCTCCTACCCTAACGGAGGTTAGGATGGTAATTTCTAAGCTGAATTGTGGGAAAGCTGCATAACTGCTAAGGGCTGGGGGTGAACCTATGGCATGGGGCTTGCATGCAGTCTTGACTGCCATCTGGCAGTCTGGTACCATTCCCCCTGACCTGTTGAGGGCCGTCCCTCTCTGGAAGGGGAAAGGGGATCATTGGGATTGTAGCAACTACTGTGGCATTACACAGCTCAGCATACCAGGCAAAGTTTTTGCCCACATTCTTCTGAAACGGATCCACGACCACCTACTAAGGCACCAGAGATCAGAACAGTCTGGATTCTCTCCTGGCAAGTCCACAATAGACCGTATCCTAGCGCTATGAGTAATTGTAAAATGCCGTTGTGAGTTTGGTTGTGGGTTGCTTGCAGCCTACGTCGATCTCAAGATGGCGTTTGAATTGGTGCATCGAGAATCACTATGGGAGATTCTGACACTCAGGGGAATTCCAACACAGGTTATTGGCTTAAAAGCAAGCATATATATACTGGTACTGAAAGTGCTGTAAAGTGTGATGGGGGCCTGTCAAACTTCTTTCCTGTTAATTCAGGGGTGAGGCAAGGCTGTGTCTTTGCACCAAAACTATTCAACACCTGCATGGACTACTAGCCAAAGTCAGTGTGGAGCAACACTGGGCAATATCAAGGTCTCAGACCTTGACTTTGTGGATGATGTTGCTATCCTATCTGAGTCCCTGGAGTCACTGGTGACGGCTCTTGATGCATTTAGCAATAAGGTGAAGCCCTGGGCCTAGAGGTCTCCTGGACCAAGACCAAGATTCAGGACTTTGAGGACCTGTTAGAGGAACCCGTTCGGTCGATTCATGCTTGCAGTGAGAACATTGAAGTCACAGAGAGCTTTGCATAACTTGGTAGCATAGTCCATATCTCTGGGCTGTCAGACCAAGAAGTCAGTATACAGATTGGTCTGGCAGCAGGAGCCATGAACTCGATCAACAAGAGCATTTGGAGATGTCGGTACCTATGCAGAAGGTCAGCTACATGTCTTCATGGTCTTGATATTGCTAGTTTTGCTCTATGGAAGCAAAAACTGGACACTATCTAGTGCCTTGGAGTCTCGTCTTGATACATTTTGTAAAAAGTCTCTATGCCAGATCATAGGATACAGTTGGCAGGACAACATGGTCCAACCGACGTCGTCACCGTGAGACTGGTATGGGACCTGTTACTTGCATAATCCGGGATCACCAACTCAGGCTATATGGGCACCTAGCTCGCTTCTCTGTGGATGACCCTGCCCATCAGGTTGTCTCTTTGTGAGACATTCCTGGGTGGAGAAGGCCTGTGGGAAGACCTAAGAGGTCATGGTTTGGGCAACTCAATGAGACCTGTCGCGAGGAATTAGAGATGGGCCGAGGGCCTGCCCGGAGACTCGTCATGAGGGACCCTCGTGGCTGGAAGCGAAGGGTGGATGCAGCCATACGCCCCCGTCGGCGTTGATGATGATGATGATTGTATATATGCATATGCATATATATAATGAATATATATATATGTATATATTATATATATATAATATATATATATAATATATATATATATATATATATATATATAATATATATATAATATACTGTATATATGCATATGCATATATATATTATATATTATATATACTATATATGTGTGTGTATACATACATACATACATACACATATGTGTACGTTTGTGTGTGTGTGTGTCTGAGTGTAACGTGCTGCATATGACACTTTGGGAGACATGAGGCATGTAATATGTAATTAGTAATTTTCCAGAAATGTTTCCCCATTTAATAAGTATGAAGGACGATGCTAATCACCTCATACTCAGATAGCTCTGTTCCTCTATTTTCAGCTCTATAGTTTTGTTTCTGCGTTTTTTCTTATTAGTATGGCTATGGCCTTTACCAGAGTAGTATCTTGGGGAATTTGCTTCATCTTTCCCTTAGATCACCAACGATCTTGAAAATAAAGCTGTTTCGTATGTGCATGATACCTAGTGCCGGGTGTTTTTTTACGGGCTTTCGAGCTGAATGCTAAGGGCATAATCTCTATAATTTTCAGCAGCACATGTAATATATTTCTTTTTTTCATGATTTATCCATTTTGGTCGGCCACCAAATGCTGAATGTCTAAATAGGGTCTCATCTGACTTTTGAGAAGAACCATCAATATGTTTCGTCGTCTACTGCGCACAAATTTGGTTGGCTTTGTAAACGTTACTGATAGAACCTTATTTAATTATTTCGTTTTACACGTTTAGAAGTATGCAACCGACTGCCATCCTAGATTCCTTAAGAAGCCATTCGATTCTTTAGCAGTCTTTGGTAGAGAACAAGCGACCAACACGTTAGGAGTGTGGCTGATGACATCATTGCTCGTCATAAACACTGGTTGGTTGGTGAATACTCTGTCAGGTATAGAGCAAATTTTGGAGGAAAGAAACAAATTATATAACAACTCATTTCACACAGTAAATCCAAGTATCAACAACATGGCAGCACAAGTGACTTGCTCTCTCTCTCTCTCTCTCTCTCTCTCTCTCTCTCTCTCTCTCTCATTTTGTCTGGCTGTCTCTGTCTCCTCTGTCCCCTTTGAATAAAAATACTGCATACAGATAAAACGAAGTTTCCTGAGGTTTCAATTTTGCCTATGGCTGAATGTTGATGTGGAGAGTAATACAGGGAAGGATACGCCAAGTAGGTGTGTAGCAGAGTGTGTAGTCTCTGTATACTTTGAGTAAAACGATTTAGTTCCACAGATGTATTTCTTCGCCAAATGATATACTGTCTGTAATTATTGCTTTACTGATTGTGCATTTGTACCTATTCTGGAAAGCAAATTCTTCCAGGGCAATGCCTGGCACTTTTAACTAGTCTCTATCAGTCTACATATATATTTGTATGTGTATGCATGTATTACATTTCCTTTATTCATAGGACATGATCATTCAAAAAAATGATGGTCAAATGTAATTCAAAACATGAATTTTTCTGTGATGTGTAGATATATATGTGTGTGTCTACTTCAAAATATATATCTTAATCAAATTATACACTGCTGTTATTGTTTTATTCTTTGTGCAATTGTTTAAGTACTGGAAAAGGATTTTTTGCACAGTTTATTTCTGGAACTTTTACATAGTCTATCTGTCAATCTACATACATATATATGATCGTGTGTGTGTTTTTGTATGTTTATTTATGGAATATATAAGCTAATAACGAAGAATATGTCTGGTTCATTTAAACTTTTTCTTGAAAATTACTAGTTATTTTGCGCGAAATGGACATCAATGATTTTAACTTATGAATACAAATAGATGGTCATGTGTATAGACATTCATTTTTGTGTGGTGCTATAAGAAAGAAAGAAAAAAAAAGGTCCCTAGTCCACTGCAACTGTATCACTGATAATGAGACTGGAACCACGCTGATGCATTTGAAAATACGTACAATCTACGTTTAGACTGCTGACACCATGATGAATACCATAAGTATAGCATGCTAAATCCACTCGTCTCACAACCCTTAAACTTTATCCTCTTACCTCAAAGAACCATCAATCCTCGTCAGCGAAATAAACAAAACAAAGAAACCATTATCGTTTCAGCATTCTCTTTTTTGTTTTTTATATTTCAGTTGAATGCCCTCTACTTTCCTCAGATGTTAGCTAATAAAATTAATATTGACTATAAGCGCGGAAAGCACCTAGTATATAAAATTAAGCACATAGAGACAGAGAGAAGCTTGAAGCGTGTGTGGACAATGCTTTTTAGATTAATATCTGGCTGACTGGTGTGCAATGGTGAGTTACCTGTTTTCCCAAATAGATGCTAATAATGTATATGGATGCTGTTTTTATGTTCCTTTCCTTTCTATTCAGAATGTGAGTTTTTCCGTTGTGATTCCGGGATAATATTAACCACTCGAGAGTCATCACTCTAAATGAGACAGACTATAGTTGAGTACCCACAACATTGCCCCTCGTATCACCTCACACACTACCAAATAGAAAATAGAAAGAACAACAATTCAGCACATATTTCAAGTTTCGATTCGACAGGAAATTTGATTTGAGAAAATGTTTGTTAGCAAACTCTCTCCTTAGGAATGATACGACCACAAGTTGACCATGGAACTACCTTGTGTTATTATGGACTAAAATGAGCTCTTATATCTAAATTTTCTTTCCATATAAATGTGTATATATATATATATATATATATATATATATATATATATATATATATATATATATATATATATATATATATATATATATATATATATATGCATGTGTGTGTGTGTATATATATGATATATGTGTGTTCATACATATATAGTTGTATCTATGTCTGTGCGTTTGTGTGAATCTACTTCTTACATTTGAAGTGTCGAGGTCCGTTTTTTCTCTCTCTTTCTAGTAAATGTCATCTAACAACAAACAAATTATTGCAAATTAATAAAATTTATTTTTAAAATATACATATTCTGTATTATACGATAAACATACAAGCCATTACATATAAAAGATTATGGCACACGTGTACAAATTTGATATACCTTTCAAAGTAAAACATTCTCATACAAAAACTTGAATGATACTGAACAATTCAAACACTATCCAGCTGATTTCAACAGAATAAATGTTCATATATGTTTAAACAAAAAAAATCATTTTTTATGGCCTAACATCCTACAAATGACTACAGTCCTCACCACTGATGCTTCAAATACGTTAGATAATTTTTCTCTCTAAAGGTACTCGTTTTCTTTGCTACATTCGCAAAAAAAAAACAAAGAAAACAGAAACCGAGAGAAAGAAAGGAAATAGGGTTCGTCGTTTAGAAGCTCGGCGTGTGATAGAGTCCATTAATGCCATTGCCATTTGTCGCTCCACCATTACATTCCCGTACCATTAGGGCACCATAGTAATAAAACCAT
>NC_051425.1:20604824-20614824 GCF_015228065.2 Penaeus monodon | reverse complement strand
TGGACTTCCTTTAACTTTCAATACAGTACGGTAGATTTTTTTTATGAAGAAAATGGAAGACAGAACGCAGAATGGAATAAGATAAGATAGGAACGATAACGTAAAGATAAAACATGAGATATATTTGGAAGTAGTTGCGTTATAAAATTAGAAAAATAAAGCGAAATAATAGTAAAAATGCAAGAGAAATATTTAGATCGCGTCAAGAGTAGAGGGTGAACCACCTTTACATATCGGCTTTGGAAACCTTCATTCTTAAACACAATGAATCTTCTTAGAAAAAAATCGACCCCGAATGGTTCTCATTTATCTTTTTTTCTTTTTCTTTTTCTTTTTCTTTTTCGCTGCGAGAGAGCGGAAGTTATGTACGAAGAGAGGAGGAGTCCACATCATGCAGTGTGTTGCTATATGATTACAATGTAGCACTTTTTTCGCTAAGCACATGAAAGTTAGCGAATGATCATCCTGTCATGTAAAAAAAAAATAACAACAGATGCGTAAGGAATTAATTCATATCATTCATACCACATGGTCCTGATAATCATTATTCATTTGGTTCATGTGTGGTTTTAACATTCGAAAACAATGTTATGTATCTAGAACGACTGTTCTTCAGATAAGTGCTATATGATGTTATTACGTACCTTGCCTGGGCGGAAGTACTCATTAATCGCTGCCAAAGGTCCTTATCATTATAATGTGTGAATCGAGCAACAGGGATGGAGAACTGTGTGTGTATTGGCTTATTGTATGTATGTGATTTGTATCTCGGTTTGTGTGTGCACAATGCACACACGTTCACACATATGTATAGGCTTATTGATGTGGTTAGACTTACATTAGCAGTAGGAAAATTACGAACATATAGGGGATATTTACATATAGATATATCTATCTATTTATATTTATCTACCTATCTATCTATCTATCTATCTATCTATCTATTTATCTATCTATCTATATATATATATATATATATAATATATATATATATATATATATGTATGTATCTATATACGTGTATTTATATATATATATGTATGTATGTATGTATATATGTGTGTATACGTATTTTGTGTATTTATGTATATGCACACACACACACACACACACACACACACACACACACACACACACACACACACACACACACACACACACACACACCACACGCACACACACACATACACACATACACACACACATGCACATACACACAGAGCCATATCTATATCTATATGTATATATGTAATTATACATATATATGCATATATATATACATATATATATATATATATATATATATATATATATATAAAATATATACTTTTATACACACACATATATACATGTACGTATATGTATGTGTATATGTGTGTGTATGTATGTACTTACATGTATGTATATGTATATATGTGTGTGTGTGTGTGTGTGTGTGTGTGTGTGTGTGTGTGTGTGTGTGTGTGTGTGTGTGTGTGTGTGTGTGTGTGTGCCCGACATATCACCTTGAGAAGTCAAAGGTAGGTGTCGTAAAGGAAGTCGCCGCCGTGGCACAAGTTTTAGCGCGTTCAACCGCGGCTAATTAGGAAGACCATTAAGTCATGTAAGGGTGGTACTGCCAAATGACCTCTCAATAATATATTGGGAGAGGCCTAGGCCCTGCAGCGAAATGAATGGCTATTGAACAGACAGATATTGTCGCAATGGTCCAGTGGTTAGAGCATTGGACTCCGAAGCTCATGGTCTTGAGTTCAATTCCCGTCGCGGCAGTCGTAAAAATGCCTGACTGCCGGCTCGAGCCCGATCTCACGGCGAGAAAACGGCGTATCGCCTTGAAAAGTCAAACGCCTGTGTTGTAGGGGAAGTCGCCGCCGTGGCACACACGCCGAACCGCGGTTGATTAGGAAGGGCAACCAATCAGACAAGGGTGGTACTGCCAAATAACCTTTCAAGTAATGAATTGAGAGAGGCGTAGTATATGTGTGTGTGTGGGCTTACATACATGCATGTATGCATATATATTTGTGTGTATATATATATATATATATATATATATATATATATAAATATATATATATATATATATATATATATATATGCATATACACATGCATATATTTCTATGTGTATTTATGTATACACACACACACACTCACGCACACACACACACACACACACACACACACACACACACACACACACACACACACACACATAAAGCCATATGTATATGTATATGTATGTATATTTATATATATATATGCATATATATACATAAAGTATATATATATATATATATATATATATATATATATATATATATACATGTATACATACACACATGCATACATACATACACACACACATTTTATATATCTATATATATAATACATGCATACACACACGCATATATATGTGTGTGTGTGTATGTATATGCATATATTTGTATATGTGTGTATGTAAATATGTGTGTATGTATATGTATGTGTATATATATATATATATATATATATATATATATATATATATATATATACATATATATGTATGTTTATATACTGCCACGATGGTCCAGTGGTAATAGTACTGGGCTCCGACCCTCGTGGTCCTAAGTTCAATTCCCCGGCATGGCAGTCGTAAAAATGCTCTGGCTACTGGCTAGAGCCCGATCTGACGGCGAGAAAATGACATACCGCCTTGAGAAGTCAAAGGTAGGTGTCGTAGAGGAAGTCGCCACCGTGGCACAAGTGTTAGCGCGTTCAACCATGGCTGATTAGGAAGACCATTGAGTCATTTAAAGGAAAAGACCGGTTCTGGTGCACTACTTTGCATAAATCTAGGCCCTGATATCATAAAAACCAATTAATAGTCAATTGTTGCCAATACGGTGGCTTACCTTATTACTATAGGCCTTTTTTTATCTCAATAGCAGGCATAATATCGTCTGCTGCAAAAAACGACCTACAGCGCCACCACACGCCGATGACGTCACACCATGTATACAGCTCCAGCTGATTTTTTACAATACACAGCTGATCACAGAGAAAGCGGTCACGGTCATGGCTGACAGAGGAAGCGACTATGATTTTTCGTCTGATGAGGAATCCTGCGATTTAAATTATATATATATATATAATTCATATATATAATTATTATTATTATTATTATTAAAGATTATTATTATTATTATTATTGTTATTATTATTATTACACACACACACACACATACACACATATACCATATATATATATATATATATATATATATATATATATATATATATATATATATATATATATATATACATATATATATATATATATATATATATATATATATATATATATATATATATATAAATATATATAATATATATATACATATATTTGTAATATATATATAAATATATACATATATATATAATATATATATATATATATATATATATATATATAGAGGTGCAGACATATTTACATATATATATATATATATATATATATATATATTATATATATATATATATATATATATATATATATATATTATTATATATATATATCATATTATATATTATATATATATATATTATATATTGTGTGTGTGTTGTGTGTGTGTGTGTGTGTGTGTGTGTGTGTGTGTGTGTGTGTGTGTGTGTATACACACACCACACACTATATATATATATATATATATATATATATATATATATATATATATATATATATATATGAATTAAAAATATGAATTATATGATATCATACAATGCACTGATATTATACAATGCAATATAAAATGCAATATACAATGCACTGCATATGAACAATGGCATGGCCGCCGGCCTCACTCCAGATATACATGGTGTGACGTCACTCCGCGAGATGGCGCTTCAAATCGGTTTTATAACAGACGATCGAATTTTAACATACAAAAACGCTTAAAAAAAACAATTGGTTGGGATATAACACATATTATGGCTGTCATTATTTTATTTATACATCAAATATCAACATACAACCAAATAACTAATAAGATTAAAAGACCGGACTTTTCCTTTAAGGGTGGTACTGCCAAATGACCTCTCAATAATAATTGGGAAAAGCCTAGATCCTGCAGTGGAATGAATGGCTATTGAACAAAAACTGCCGCGATGGAGCACTGGACTCCGAAGCTCATGGTCCGGTGTTCAATTACCCGTCGCGGTAGTCGTAAAAATGACCGCGTTCCGACTACCGGGCTCGGGCCCGAAAAGTCAAACGCAGGTGTCGTAGGGGAAGTCCAAGCCGTAGCACACTCGCCGAACCGCAGTTGATTAGGAAGGGCATCCAATCAGGCAAGGGTGAGACTGCCAATGGCTGTTGAACAATATATATATATATATATATATATATATATATATATATATATATATATATATATATATAAATGTGTGTGTGTATATATATGTATATAGGTGCATACACATACATACACACACATATATATGTATATTTAGTGTATGCATGTATGCATTACATATGTGTAAATATACATATATACATACAATAAATATATACATGAATACATATGAGACTAAATTATGAATGGTGCAACAGACGCAACTCGCTTTGCAACTGCACTTTCGCTTCGTAAAGTACAACCTGGACGAGAAATAACAATATGTATACTGTGATAAACAATCCTTTCTCGTCCTTTTTTATTGTCATCAGTGATGATCTTGCAGTTGCAGTGATGATTTGTACTTACTAGTTGGATGCTAAGCTGAAGTCAATGACGTAATCGTACAGGAAAGATATTTATATCAACCTTGAGTTAGTATATTCTTTTAACGAATGTTTTTATTTGATCATTTGAGGGGAAGGAATTGGACAAACAAACCAGTTCATCGTCATTGTCTTCTCAATTTACCTCACCTTTATCTCTCTCTCTCTCTCTCTATCTCTATCTCTCTCCGTTTTTATCTAGATTGAGCTTGATTTTAGCTTGTTAATCAAACTAAAAAAAATAATAGTAATAAAAAAAAAATCAATGCACCAAACTAATTATCTATCTATTTTTTAAATCTATCTGTTCCTCTGTTATCAGCTGCAACGAATCTGAATTCATCAAATATTCTTAATAATAATAATGATTTTGATCACGACAATGTCTTAGTCCAATACACTGTTATCATTAACATATCGATTCACTTTCTTCAAATATAAGAGTCCGACTGTGCCCTACTCATCGAGCTTAAACAAATAAACAAAGAAATTGATATTAATTGATTACAGTGTTTTTTTTGTTGTTGTTTTTTCATCTAAAATCCATCCTCAGCCCCGATAAATAATTATATACCCACTAAATTATATAGTATTTTGAGGTTTTATGCATTCCGTCAACGCCAGTGCTAATAATATCCGTTTTTCTAACTTTAAAGACTTTTTTTTGTACTTATTACGGAAAATATTTGTGATATGTCACCTTAGATTAAAGAATAATGAAATAAAATAAATGGAAAATACCATCGGTCTATCGCCTTAAACTGGCAAAAAATAATTGTTATAATATAATAAAAATAATAATGATGATTATGATGATGATTATAATGATAATGAGGTGATGATGATGATTAATGATGATGATGATGATAATGATAATGATAATGATAAGGATAAGGATAAGGATAAGGATAAGGATAAGGATAATAATAATACAAAGAAGGAGAAGAAGTCAGTAAAACACAGTAAGCACATCTATCAGCTCCACCAAGTTCAACCTCAAACTCGTAGATACCAATAAAATAGTAAAAAACAAAACAAAACAAAAACAAAAAAACGCGTCACTCACACTCAGGAACATGCAAAGCGCCGCCGTACCTAATCTGATAAACACGGCAGGAAAGGTGTAGCAGGTCCTTAATTAGTGGTTAAGGCCGGGCTGACTCTCTGTATCCTCGGGCTGTAAGAAAGCTGTAAGAAAGAATTTTTGCGGAAACTCAAGATATATGAGAACTGTTGTGAAATTACGCTGGATAATTTTGTAATGGTTGTTTATTCATTTTTTTGAAAGTTTTTTTTTTCTTTCTTTCTTTTTTATGTTATGTTTACGCTTATAATGTTTTTTTTTTTTGTTTTTTTTTTTGAGGTTCGAGAGAAATGTACGATACAGGTGTTTCTTGTTTATGATTTTTTTTCTCTCGTTATAGATTTTTAGTTATTTTATTACTACATTTTTATTCAAAGTAATATATTTCCACTTTGAATCCTATTTCCCATTTCCATGCCATGACTTAGATTAAAAATTCAATATTAAATTAATAGCAAATCTAAACGGCATCCATGGCCATATTTTCAAGTTCTACATACATATGTTTCCGGAATATATAGCATGCACATTTTATATTCGCTTTTCTATCTTCCTTTATTCAATTATAAAAGGTATTTACTCATGTTCTGGAAATTTATAAAGTTTA
Organism: Penaeus monodon; assembly: GCF_015228065.2. Classification (NCBI taxonomy): domain Eukaryota; kingdom Metazoa; phylum Arthropoda; class Malacostraca; order Decapoda; family Penaeidae; genus Penaeus; species Penaeus monodon. The sequence continues at coordinate 20,608,372 of NC_051425.1, read as the reverse complement.
CAAACCTTAATTTATTTTCATTCTCATTTGAATTCCACGTGAACACTCACACGAGAAAATTCTAGATATGTAACTCAAAAAGAAAGCTGTGTCAACATTAGTAAATACAGGTAATATACGTTTCTTTTCATGTACCAGCAAGCAGATATAGATGATCTGTGGTCAGACTCGACCGACAGCCGCTGTAACTGTATTACATTTTAGCTAGGTATTTTCTCTGTCCAGAGTGAATAAGATTCTGTAGGTTTCCCTGTTGCATGTTGGTGTTGGTATTTTCACTGTACAGTAAAGATTTTTTCGTAAAACAGGAATGCATTATGGTTTATGGAATGGGACTATTGTCATTAAGGATTCCGTGTTGTTGGAGTATGATAACGAGTTGTCTCAATCCGTAACGAAGCAGTAACTTTTGTTGTGAAGCTTCGACACATGATTATAATCGCTTTATTTCGCTCTGATCGCCACACCAAAGTAAATGGTCGCATTGTTTGTTACATTTTACATGTCGTAATCTAAAGTAATCTTCTTTTCGTAACCAAATTGTTCTTGTCATATCAAGTAGGCATTAGTAACAATTGACAGCGACGACAGTAACTTGCGCATTTGAAGCAGTATGCGGATAGCCTAAAGAGGTGTTATCCACATTAATATTGTTCCCCTATGCCGTCATTAGCGTTATGTGGAGAGTACACTGGACCAGGTAAGCCACGCTACCCACATCCCCAAACCGAAGCACCTTTACTCTCCGTCTTATTCAAATTCAGCTTCACTCTTCACTTCTAAACGACGAGGAGACAGTATCGAGACGAATCTCTCCGTCGGGATTAAATTGTAGTATTGCGCCACCCGCTCGTCCCTAGTTTGCCTCGGTGATTACTTCATGTGGTATTTTCTATCCTTGTGGATAGTTGTGCACATCTATAATTACCTGGATTAATAATGGAAGTGCAGGTACATTAGCGCCCGTTGCTCACGAGAAAAACAAAACAAAAATATTTCCTTCAGCCATGTAAAACAAACTAAGCAATACCTATACATACTGCGTGTTTATGTTAGTGCATAAGTGTATGCACATGCGTATATAATAATACTGCATATGCATATATATATATATATATATATATATATATATATATATATATATATATTCATATCCTATGTATAAATTCATTCACTATTCAATTCACATACGCAAATAGACTCTTTTAACCTTTTCTTTCGAGTTTATTCTTCAAATCTGTTCCTCCTTACACGGCAATATCACCTTCGGCACAGCGTCATGCGGTAATCATGCGGGTTGAGCTCCTCCTCTCATGCTGTGGCCGCGGCGGTCGAGCAGGAAATTCCAGCCTTTCAAGTCGAACTCTGGAGACGAGATGATTCTTGCCTTGCATACCTGAGGGATGTTGCATATCGTATTACCTGAAGATGGAGGAAACGTGTACTTTTTTACTTTTTTTTCTATGCGCTCATTCCATTGTCTTTTCTTTTTTTCGAATGTGAAAATTCTCATCGTTTATTCAATTATCTATTTTTATTTGTATGTATTTATTCATCTAGTATATTTATTATTAATATCAGTAGTAGTGTAAAATGGCTTAAACCTTTGTGATAGCATTCCCCATCAGAGGAAGCGATAAATATTCAGAATATGAGCCGTAACATTTTCCAAGACAAGCGATCCAGTGTTCTTAAGTAAGAAATGTGTAAATAAGGTAAACACTGTATGAACATTTTCACTTGAAATTCAAGTATAGTAGTATAGTATTTATACACAATACAGTACTATATTTTAATTCCGTAAGTAATTTATATCAATGCAGAATGAAATACAGTTCTTATATGGAAAGAGCAGGTGGAATATATCAAAGTTATATAATACCGCTAAACGTGCTTTCATTTTATCGATGCTTTCACCTTTATATTGCAATTATTGAAATGCTTCCATCTTTGCATGAAATGGAAAGTTCAAGTTCGCTTCGACGTAGTGAAAACTAGTTGGTCTCTGGCGAAGAGGGGAGAAAATATTTGCCATTTTTTAAGTTTTTCAATTGCATCTTATTCACATAAGAGAGGAATGTTTGTCTCTTGTAATATGAAAAGGATGAAATTTCAGATCTCAGCCTCCAGATATTTACAAGTGATACAGAAAATAAAAGAGTAGATAACACATGGGACAACGATAATAACAACAACAACGATTAGGATAATGGCAATAACTAAATGAACGAAAATGAACATTCCACACTAATGCCTCATTCAACAACATTCGTAATACTCAGAGACAGCGAAGGAAAGCTTTACCATACCTTCAATTATGCTCAACAACAAAGAAAACTCCCTTCAACATTATATATGTTATCAATATCTTCAATTCCTTTCACACAACGGAACCTATTATGGATATCCATAACGAAGTGCCCATTCATTAGACATGTAAGTACTTAAGTAAAAGACGTGAAAATTAATACCTAAGTAGCTTGATGCGAAGCCGGTACGAAATTACGATTTGTATTACTATAATTACTGATTGAGAGTTGCACCGTCATGCATCTTCAAGGTTGACTAAGGAACTTATAATTGCATGTTACTTCGACCTTGGGCTGGATATTGCATACAAGCGTGTAATTTATAAATGTAATTTTCTTACACACTGTATTGCGATACTTATTGCAGATTACTCTCATTTTTGTACGCTTTAACTTAAGTAGCAGCGTCTCACAAGTTTAACAAAAGATACTGAAATGTAGGGTAATAAAAAAGGGATTTCGAGGGCATTTACATTATAAAGCATTTCAGTCTTTTGATAACTAAAGATTATATTATAAATATATTATATCTTTCCGGTAGCACAAAAGTGCCACGGGCATCCATCTCACCTGAATAGCATTGTCAGAAAGAACGTAATAAAATCTATATCCGAACATAAAAACTAATAACACAATGAAAAAATAATAATAACACACACACACACACACACACACACACACACACACACACACACACACACATACACATACAATACACATACATCAATTTCTAAAAATGGCATCATACCCCACATACCTCAACATATTTGAACACATGTATGATAAATCCTTACAAGACCATCTCTTCCTGCTAACAGTAATAATGTGCTTCCTTATTGCCATTCATTGCTCGCTCATGATGATCCATTACACTCTTTAACATTACTTCCTTCCGGTCGTAAAAAAAAAAAAACTTTTGTCTTCTTCGCGAAGCACGCACGGACCCTAATAGAAATTATTCTAGCCAATGATTTATTATTTTTATTCTACTATTCTATTTTCTATATGAAGTGTATATCGTTTTTTTCCATCTTTTCTTTTCATCCCTTTTTTTTAATATTATCATTCACTTTTTTTTATTTTCTTATCACTCTCGTTACAATTTTTTCCCTCTCGTTATCTCTTCTCTACTCATTTCGTTATTAAATTTTCACTCTCATCTCTACTTTATCGTAGTTTCTTTCTTCTCGCTGATTTATCCAATATTCTCCGTATCCATTGATTTTATTCCCTTGTTTC
>NC_051425.1:20577324-20579824 GCF_015228065.2 Penaeus monodon | reverse complement strand
GTGCTTTAGAAAAATTTTTGAAGGAACTGTTTTTTTTTTGGGGGATAAAAAATTTATCAAATCTAAGATCCCGCGAGGATATAGTTTTAATTGCCACAGTAAAAAGGAACTACAACACCTACTAGATAAATTTTGGAGAAGAAAGCAAAAGGGGGGTTTATTTCTTAATGCCAAGAAAAGAAAGAAAACCCGCCCAATGAACTGGGTGAACATTTACCAAACAATGGAGTGGTTTTTTGGAAAATGTAAAGATTTTTTATCTTTGGGGCTGTTTTTACTAAACCCTATGATGATTCACCGGAGATAAAAAAAAAGAATTTGGGCCCTTGCCAAAAGCCCAGTTGCCCCCTCAAAACTTCCCCGGAAAAGGGCCGAAGCATTACCTTACGGGGAAAAACTGAGGTTTTTGAACTCATTAAATTTTTTCCCAAATTTTGGGCATATGGTTCTGAGTGTTTTGGTTTTGGGAAAATAACAAGAAAAAGGTCAATGTTTTTAACTATGGTGTTACAGACGAGTACTACGTATTAAAATGGACAAAAAGAAAAAAATGATGAAGTGCTGAGAAAAAATTTAATTTTAAAGACTGGCTTTTTGGGCATCTGGGAAAAAAGGAAACTAAAAAGTTTTTTTTGGTTTATGTGGGTGAGAATTAAAAAATTGAGAAAAACGGGGGACAGGGGTGGGGAAAAGGGGGAAAAGAGTAGGGAGGCAAACCGGGAAAACCAAGGGCTGAGCACAACAAACAAAAATTTTTTGGCTTAACCCCATGGTACAATGGAAAGAAAAGGAAAGATCGAGCTGAGGGCGAAGGATTGGGGGAGAGGTCCCGGCTTTTTCAAAAATGAGCATACCCTTATAATTTATTTATATACAATTTAGGTTTTAAATATATATTATATATATATATATATTTGATATATATTTTATAATATATATTTTATAAAATATATATTTATATATATATATATATTTTGAAAATTTTTTATAGGTTTGTCCTTCTTTATAAAAATCTATTATTTTAAAATATATATAAATATTTTCATATAATAATATATAGTATATATAAAAATAGAATGAAAATTCCCGCCCTTTTAAAATTATTATTATATATTTATAAAAAATAAATTTATAGATATTAAAAAATATCTAAAATATAATAGTATATAAAAGGAAATATGTATATATTTTATATTATTTTAAAAAAAATAATTAAAAAATATATATAATTTTAAAAAAAAAAAAAAAAAAAAATATTTAATTATTATATATATAAAATATATATATATATTAAAATTTTAAAATTTAAAAATATATATAATATATTTATCTAAAATATATTATAAAATATAATATAAACAAAACAAAAACAAAAACATTATAATATATATTTTATATTTATATGATATTATAATATTTTTATATATTATATATATATTTTCTAATATATAAATTTTACATAACATCCATACATGAATATATCAAAATATTATCTATCTAATATTTTTTGTAGGGATTAAATTGTACGTACAAAATATATATATAATAATATATATATATAAAAATATATACATTATATATTTTATATATATATAAAATAAAATTTTTATATATATATTATTATATATTTTTATTTTTATATATTTTTTATAAATATTTTTATATAATTTTATATATACATTTTTTCTTGGTGTTGTGTGTGTGTTGTGTGTTGGGGGTTTGTGGTGTGTTTTTGGTGTGGTGTGGTTTTTGTGTGTGTGTGTTTGTGCTGTGTTGGGGTTTTTGTGTGGTGTGGGTGGGGGGTTTTTTTATGGGTGTGTTTTGGTGTGTCTGGATTTGTGTGGGGGGTGGGGTGGGGGTGTGTGTTTTGTATTTTTTTTTTGGGGTGTGTTGTTGTTTGGGGGTGTGTGGTTTTGTATGTGTTTTGGTGTGTTGGTGCGGTGGGGTGTGTGTTTGGGGTGTGTGGTTTTGGTTGGTTTTGTGTGTATTTTTGGGTTTAAAATAATTTTAAAATATATATTTTATATATATAATATTATATATATATATATTATAAAATATTATATATATATTGGGGGGGTTTGTTTTTAGGGAAATTTATGAAATTTTTTTTGGTTTATATTAAAATTTTATATTATTATATATATTAATTTAAAATTTTCCCTAAAATTTATGTATGTATATTATGTATTAAAATTTATTAAAATTTTATAAAATATATCTATATTATATTTAATATAAAATTTTTATATAATATATTTGTGTGAGTGGGGTTGGTGTGTGTGGTGTGTGTGTGGGTTGCGTTTGTGTGGGGGTTGGTTGGGTGTGGTGGGGGTTTTTTGGGGGTTGCTGTGTGTGTGTGTTGGTTTGTGGGGGTTTTCTCTTTGGATGTGTGGGTTTTTGTGTGTGTGTGTGTGTGTGTGGGGGTGTGTTGTGTGTGGTGGGTGCGTGTGTGTTTTGGGGGTGTTTTGGGGGGTTTGTGTGTGTTTGGGGTTTTTGT
>NC_051425.1:20535434-20537934 GCF_015228065.2 Penaeus monodon | reverse complement strand
TAACCATAAAGATGATGACAATAAGAATGATAACAATAACTCCGACAATAGTGATAAGGAAAAAATATAATTCTAAATATTTATATTTATATTAATATGAGGATAAAAGTACTGTTGACAATAGTAAGGTTAATAATAATAATGATGATGTTAATACTAACAGCAACGATTATGCTAATGATGAGAACGATCATAATGATGATAATAATAATGTTTATGCTGATGATTACGATGATGAAGATGAGGATGACAATACAAAGAGTATAGGTCATAGTGTTAATAATGATAATGATAATATTGATAAAACTACTGATAATGATAATGATGAAAATAGTGAAGATGATAATGATAATGGTAATGAGGATAATAGTGATGATACTAATTACAGTAACAAATATAACTACAATGATAATATTAGTAATACTAATGATGATAACAATAATAATAATAATGATAGAAATGATAACGATAATGATAATAATAAGATAAGTGACAATCATAATTACGATTATTACAGCAATAACAACAAAGATAATTATAATAATTATTATATAATGATAATGATAACAATGATAATGATGATAATGATGATAATAATATTATCAATTAAAACAAATATATATGATAATAACGATAATGGTAATAATAATAATAATAATAATAATAATAATAATAATGATAATAATAACAATGACAATAACAACAACAACAACAAAAATGAAAATGATAGTAATAATAATGATAGTAGTAGTATTAGTGATAATAAGACATTATAATAAGAGTGACAATGATAATAATCATCGTAATAATAGTGATAATAATAATGATAATGAAAATAATAATAATAGTAATAATAATAATAATAATAATAATAATAATAACAACAACAACAACAACAACAACAACAACAATAATAATAATAATAATAATAATAATAATAATAATAATTATAATAATGAATATAATAATGATAATAGTAACGATAATGATAACACAACAGCAACAAGTAAAATGAAAATAATCATAATAATAATGATAATAATAGCAATGATAAAAATAATGACCATAAGAATAACAATAACAATAATAATATTGTTGATGATAATAATGATGAAAATAACAAAAATAAAAAAAACAATAATAATAACAATAGCAGTAATGATACTGATAATGATAATAATAATAATAATGATAATGATGATAATAATAATAACAATAATGATAATAATGATAATGATAATAATGATAATAATAATAATAATAATAATAATTATTATTATTATTATCATTATTATTATTATTATTATTATTATTATATAATAATAATAATAAATAATAATAATAATAATAATAATAATAATAATAATAATAATAATAATAATAATAATAATGATGATAATAATAATAAACATAATAATGATGATAATAAGCATACTAATAATTATTATTATAATAATGATAATAGTCATGATAATAATAATAACAATAACAACAACAAAAATAAAGATAATAGCAATAAAAAATATATAATAATGATTAAAAAACTTTAACCCCATGAAAGTACTAAAGACTTATGTTAACCTATGACTAAATTAAGGCAAAGAATGACTAGCCGTTTATCATAATTTAATACACGGTCATCTCCTGCACTGATGGATGCTGCTGGAGAAACACAGACTCATCTGCTGAAGCAACGTAATCTCGGTCAGGGCTGTTGGATGCTCGTCTGCCCATGCATCTAACTGTGGATTATTTTCCCCAAAAATCATTCTGTTTTTTTTTTTTCTTTTCTTTCTTTCTTTCTTTCTTGGATATGTAATATGGCATTAGGGAGTGACAGTATTGTTGAATGAACGATGCTATAGGAAGCGAAACAATTGAATTTATAATTCATTACTACCACTACTACTATTTGATTATTGTTGTTATTGTTATTCTCATTCTTATTACTATCATTATCATTATTGTTATCTATCATTTATTATTACTATTATCATCCTCATTGTTATCATTATCATTATTATTATCATCATCATCATTGCTCTCCTTATCATTGTTATATTTTTCATTGCGACGTCATTATCATCATTGCCATTATTATCATTATGATTATCTTTATTGTTATTATCATTGTTACTATTATCATTATCATTGTTGTTATTGTTGTTGTTTCTGTTGTTATTGTTATCATTATTATTATTATTATTATTATTATTATTATCATTATTGTCATTATTATTCCTATTATTATTATCATCATCATCATCATCATCATCATCATCATCATCATCATCATCATCATCATCATCATCATCATCATCATCGTTATCATCATCATCATTATCATTATCATTATTATTATCATTATTATTATTATCATTATTATTATTATCACCATTCTAGTTACTGTTATTATTATTATTATTATAATTAATATCATTATTATAAAAATACTACTAATACTACTAATACTACTAATACTAATACTATTATCATTGTC
>NC_051425.1:20496346-20498846 GCF_015228065.2 Penaeus monodon | reverse complement strand
CGCATCCTCCTCCTCCTTCCTCTTATATTCCTCCTCCTCGCTATTCTTCTTCTGTTGCTGCTACATCTCTTCCTCCTCTTCTACTTTTCCTTCTTCTCATTCTCATTCTCCTCCTCCTCCTCCTCCTCCTCCTCCTCCCCTTCTTCTACTTTTCCTTCTTCTCATTCTCATTCTCCTCCTCCTCCTCCTCCCCTTTTCCTCCTCCCCTCTTCCTCTTCCTCCTCTTCCTCCTATACCACCACCTCCTCCACCACCACCACCACCACAACCACCACCACTTCTTCCTCTTCCTCCATCTCCTCCTCTCCCTTCTCCTCTTCTCTTCCTTCTCCTCTTCTCTTCCACCTCCTCTTCCTCCTCCTCCTCCTCTTCCTCCTCCTCCTCCTCTTCCCCTCTTCCTCCTCTTCCTCCTCCTCCTCCCCCTCCCCCCCTCTCCCCCTCCTCCTCTCCTCCTCCTCCGTCTCCTCTTCCTCTTCTTCCTCTTCCTCTTCTTCCTCTTCCTCTTCTTCCTCCTCCTCCTCATCTTCCTCCTCCCCTCCTCTTCCTCCTCCCCCCCCCACCTGCACGAGAGGGCAAACCAAAGCATCCCTCATCATCTCTGATCAATGCAAAAAAACATCAAAACGCCTTCCTGCAACGTAAAAACCGTCTTTTCCCTTTATGTCTCTTAAATTTCAGCCTCTTTTTTTTAAATCATCAGAAGGCTTCATCATACGGTTTGCAGTCTGAATGAATAGATTATAATTATTACCTTTTGCCTCCGAGGTCGCGAACCGTTTATCCGAAGGTGATTTATTGCCGTGATTCGTTTCCAATTGGATGCGTCCCCGTCACGTTTACTTTCACGCCTCCGCCCCGCCGAACGAATGGAGAGCGGCTTGTAACTTTTATGTATTTGCGTTTATGTGTATTAGAGTAATGGTGTTTTTGAGTTCGATAGTTTTTTTTTTTTTTTTTTTTTTTTTTTTTTTTTTTTTTTTTTTTTTTTTTTTTTAGGGGGGGGAGGTGCTATGTTGTATTTGTTGGAGGTATTTTTCGTTCACTCTTCTTTCATTCCGAAATCTCCCTCCCCCATCTGTGTGTGTGTGGGGGTGTGTTTGTGTGTGTGTGTCTGTTTGTATGTAGATAAATAGATAGATATATACACAGACAGATAGACAGACACACATACACACACACACACACACACACACACACACACACACACACATACATATATATATATATATATATATATATATATATATATATATATATATATATATATATATATATATATTTATATATATATATATATACAATATATATATTATATATATATATATTTTATATATATATATATATATATATATATATATATATAATATAGATTTATATAGATGTAAAGTGCGGAAGGCAACGGCAAACCACCGCTCTAAATTGCCAAGAAAATCTTGGAAATCCATGATCGCCAACGTCCTTGTAGGACAGGGCACTTACCAAAAAAAAAAAAAAAAAAAAAAAAAAAAAAAAAAAAAAAAAAAAAAAAAAAAAAAAAAATATATATATATATATATATATATATATATATATATATATATATATATATATATATATATATATATGTAACTACATACATATACACAAACGTATACATCCATCTATCTATCCTCTACCTCTTCCCCTCTCTCTCCTCGCTCTAAATCTTTGACTTCCCGCGTTCACGTCTTGCACTAAACGTGGTTAATGAGGCATATACATCACTGTCTTCCTCCTTACAACCTCAGGTGGCAACAAGTCACTCAGTTAAGAAATTCGGAAGTGGTGAACAAAGTGCATCTGTGAATTAATACCCTAAATAACTGTTTTTTCCGGAGTTATTGCCTCCCTCTTTCCCTCCTTTCTCTTCTCTCATCTCTCTCCAATTTCATCTCTATTTCCATCCTTGCCCCCTCACTTATCTCTCTTTTTCTTCTCTCCACTTTAACATTTCCTCTGACAGGCTGTTGTTGAAAATAAAGGGATGTTAAGTGTGAAGTGTAAAATCAAGGCAGAGGTTATTCCTCTTAGATTGAGAAAGGGGTAGGCGTGCGTGTGTTGTATATTATACAGTGTGTGCTTTAAAATTTATATTCTTGTTAGATACTTAGTTATATAAGTGAATTTAGTTATCTGAATAACTATACACCGTTGAAATTCCTTCTGTAAGCCGGATTGTTAAACCTGAGGGTTTATTGTATCAAATAACGAAATAGCGTCGGGTTTCCTGTTTATAATCGGTGAGTATGTGTGTATTTACTCTTTCATATAATACATATCGGTAGAGTTTCAAGATGGCAACATTGTGGCACCTGGTAATCCTTAAGTGTCAACAGTTTGCCACATACGTGTGTGAATTTATGTGGCTTTTGTATATATTGAATGTGAACTTGTACATATCTTTTTTATATATATACAGACTAATGCAAAGATAGATTACAAAAATTATCATATTCACAAACGTACAAACATAATTCATCCA
>NC_051425.1:20448846-20453846 GCF_015228065.2 Penaeus monodon | reverse complement strand
TTAGATATTCTGCTAGCCCCTTAGCCTCTGGATTAAACTGCAAGACCTACCTTTTTCTTTTGATTATTGCCATGTGTTGTAAGGCAAAAAGGAATCTTCTATTTAAAGAAGAATATTTTGTTTTATTAGTTAATTACTGGACCGTTTTTAAGCATTTGTTTGTTTATTCCAACTTAATGCTCAGTTTTAGTATTTTGCTTTTGAGTTATAAAAGTTAGGATAAGGATATGCCAGATAAACGAATGTGAATTTTAACCACGTTATGCCTAAGAAGGGAACCCGGCCTATGCTGATTAATGACTCGATTAGAATGTATCAACTGTTGTTAATTTGACAGAGCTTAGAACTTACCCACCATGGTGACCAACCACAGCAGTAATATACAGGCGACAATTGCATTTTTTTGCGCCTGGTCAAGGCGCGAACCACCGACCCCTCGGATGAGAGGCCGACACCTTACGACCGTACTAGCCTGGAGGCTACAAAGTCGAGTTCATTTCACCTGCCATGATGTAAGCAAGACGCAAAATCTCTTCACCAGCCTGGCAATTGTGGTGAGTGGTCTGTCTCAGATATTGTGCTCACAACTCTGTAGATAGTGGAACAGGATGGCATTCAGTTCGTCACAGTGTTTGCAACGCCTGTCACATAGTCAATTGTCTATAATCTACCATGCGCAGTGGTAGCCTAGTCTGATTCTGTGAAGAAAGACTTCAGCACCTCTGTTGTTTCAGAGTGCCAGTGGATCATAGTCTGTGTAATCTGAGTACCATTTGGCCAAGAAGGAGGGTCTCGCTTAATCTCTCAAACTGCAGGATAACGTCCAATCCTGTGGCACTGGACTTATGCCTCAAGATTCTTTGGCTTAGGTGAATGATATGGGTTTTGGGGGCATACCCCTACCAATTTCAGCTAATCTGACAGCGGGGCCATGGACACACACCGAACACAAAAGATTTCAGATGGCCCTGGGCCACCCGCAATTCTTTCCTCCATTCAAAGATATTGATACCGTAGGATTTGAAAGATGGGACCAGTGTGTGCTGGCTTTGCAGCAAAGGATCCACAATATCCATGAGGGTAACAGACACTGCCTCATCACTTCAGGCAGAGGCAGTTGCGATCATGGGAGCCCTAGTCCACACATCCCAGAGGGAGGGACACGTGTTTATATAGATTCTAGGACAGCCATTAACAATCTGCAGCACAGCACGTCCAATGATAATATCTACCTCCTGACCACTGTCCGTGCCATAACCATGCATTCTTACTCTGGGTAGAACAATCATCATAAACTCGGTCCCCAGGCACATATCTTAAGGCACAGGCCTAACTTCACAGGACTAGCCACTTTCCTGGTGCTACACAGAGAGGAAGCGAGAACCTACTCCTCGGCCAGATGGTACTCAGATGCCACAGGCTTTGAGCCACTGGCACTCGCTGAAATAAATAAAAGAAGCGCCTAAATCATTCTTCACAAAATCAGACTAGGCTACCACTGCACATGGTAAATTAGAGAATTAACTATACTGATGGGTGATGTAAACACTATGGCGAGCCAAACATTGAGTTTTGTGTAGGGCGGGACTCACACACTTGTGTATGTGCATATCAGAACATAAAGAGGTTCATGGGGATCTCCATTTACAAGCGAGAGGGCTACCATGGGAGAAAGAAGAAAGTTTGGAAAGAAGAATGAGGGGTAGGGGAAAGATAAGGGGATGGGGAAAATTAATTTGAAAAGAAGAGAAAGGAGTTGGGGCTTAACCCAGCATGCAGGGTAAAGCTTCGGGTAATAGTTGTAGTGGGTTCATTATACAAAAAATATTACTTTCAATATGCTTTTGCCACTGTCTTTACATAACACTGAAATTTGTTTACGGTAGTTATTACATAATAAATTTAGGATATAGTATGAGTATATCTTCCAGTGTATCAGATGAAATGAAATATTCACATAGTTCTTTATACCTCATGTTAGGTGGTCTGAAAGGCTGTATCACATTCCGATATATAGTTCTCAAGCGTTCGCTTGTTTTCTTTGTTACACAGTCTACATCTAGATTCATCTGCACTTCTTGCACCGTGCATTTGCCAGTACATTCTGTAACCTCAAAGTATTCTGGCAATAAACACGTCATATTGTCTGGTTTGACTTTGCCACCCATAGGAAGGCTTGCTATCTCTATACTGATCGTAGTGCCTTATGGTACAGCTTTCAGGCCTTTGAGTGTTAATCAGATCTACTAGTTCTTTCCTATGAGAACTTTTCAATATATGTGCAACCCTAATTGAATGTAGAATGTGGATTTTAATAATTGCATGTGCCAAAGCGTAATTACGAAATGATATAAAAAAAAAAGCTGAGACGATCACAAAATACTATTATCTTTTCCCTTTATAACAGTTATGTATCCCTGTATAATTATCTATACCTGTATGATTATCCATTATCTATCATCCATCTCTGTATAATGATTAACCATGCTTGCGCAATGTTTATCCATCTCTGTACAGTAATTATCTATCCCTGTGTAATAATTAACCATCCTTTTACAATAATTATGTATCCCTTTATGATAATGATTAACCATCCTTGTACAATAATTGTCCATCCCTATATTATGATTAACCATCACTGTGTAATAATTATTCAGCCTGACCAAGGACCAACAGTTATTACTTACATACGATACAGAATGTGAAAAAATATACATATACATACACACACACACTGTAAGAGTCTATGTGTAATCTGGTACAGTGGCTTTGCAGGGGTTATAACGGGTATAGAACCCTATTACACTGGCTTGCAGGGGTATTGATACTTGTTAACGGCTTGACTCTTTATTTCTGAGAGTTGACACCACGCAGTATAAGAACACAACATGTTTATTTATGGGTAATCGGGCCGCGCGGAGGTCACGGTCAGCCCGCCCGGAGGGAGGCGAGGGCTGACCTTAGCGCGGCGGTAGCTTAGCACGAACTCTCTGAGGCCTAGGTCATTCTCGGTATAAGTAGTGACCGTTCCAGCTGGAGGAGCGGTAGCAGCAGCTGCAGGAAGCATTGGGGGGAGCGAGGTGAGGTCACTGGCTCCGTCTGCTACACTGATTGCTCCACGTGGAAAACAGCCACGTGGTCCACTGGTACCCGAAATAGAATTATCCACATCCTGTAGAATTATCCACACCCTATATTGCTCGGCCACCTACTCGCGCCTCGCCCTCGAGGCGCCTTCAAGGGTGGCCTAACTTGGCTGGTCGTCTCGTTCTCGTGCGTCGTCCTGGTGCATCCTTGTGGCTGCTCTTCCCTGTCGTCCTCATCCTCCTGGTCCCTGGTGTAATCTGCTCGTCCTCGATGTCCACACGTCCTCGAAAGTCTCGCACAGGTCCTCCTTGACTTCAGATTCGTCTTGACCTCCTCGTAGTCCTGGCCCAGGCCTAACTCGGCGGCGTCCTCGTCCACACGTCCTCACAGATCTCGTCCAGGTCCTTCTCGCGTCCAGACGTCCTCGTAATCTTCGTCCGGATCTACGGGCGTCGGGGCAGGGGCGGCATCTCGGGGCGGCTGATACCTGCGGTACGAGCTCCTGGAGTTGACCGGATCTGCAGGCTTCCGCCAGGCGTCGCCTATGCACAGCATTCTGGGGCGACTTTTACCTGTGGCAAAGGTGCTGGTTTGCTGGATCTACGGGGAGTCTGGCAGGCAACGCCCGTCCACTACACTGGGACGGCTTAACACCTTTTCTGACGAAAATCTCGGTCCGCGGGCCTATGGCGATCTTCGATGACGTCCTTCCCACGGCATCCTAAGGTGACCGGAACTGTAGCAGGTTCTCCTTCGGTGCCGTGTCTGTCCGACGACTGCAATATACAGTCGGGGAGCCAGATCATACACGTAAGGGCCAGAGTAAGAGAAAAAGAAAGGCAACAGAGGAGATGGGATGGTAATTACCACTAGCCGGTTATTCATAACAATTTACGGTTTTTAATGTTGGTTTTTAAAATTATTTTCGTCTTTTTTTTTGTGTGTGTGTTTTACTTTCACAAAGATAAAGAAGAAAATAGAAGAGGGAGACGTCAGTAGCGGTCCTCGAAGACCTGACTTGAACTACCCACCGTCTCTGATAGATATGAGAATAGATAAGGGAACGACATCGGCGATCCGCGAAGATCTATTTGAACCATAGTCGTCACACAGATAAGAAATTGATGTAACTTGTACATTATGTTCGAACCACTCATCACGACGGACAAAATTGCGGCCAGCACTAAGACAGCAACCAGCCTTATTAATGAAAAAGAGTCAGTGTCTTTTGTCCTGCGTGTGTGAGTGAGGTGAAGGAGTGTGTGTATGCGTGTGTGAGTGAGAGGGAAATTATAGCGTTAGTAGCGTTAATGAGAGGGTAGGCGAGAGTGACCTCACACAGAGAATGAATCACAAACACGAATATTAACGTTCACTATAACAAAACTGAAGTAAATTAGCAATGCTAGCTATTTAAGATTATTTCAACTACCACATTGAATTCAACATATAATGATATGCGACAGAATGTACGCTTGAATGAATGGTGACATGAAAAAATATTCGCAAGCTATTTATCAAGCAAATCTTCTCGGGGTCAGAAATCTGAACTGCCGAGGTACATGTCTAGCTTTGCACGTCAGACTTCAATAAAAACTCAATAACGGGGGGATTCTATACCCAAATGCCGTATATGACTGAAGCGACTCGAGCCAGGAATATAATAATCCTGCTCTCTTCTGCGTATCTGTAATGGGCGCTCGCAAAATTCCATAAGGATATATAAATTTTCACGAATCACACAAACGCTTGGGGGGTACCCAAAACATGCAAGCGACTTCAAGAGGGTGAGAAAGGTGTGATTAATAAGCGAATAATGATTCTAGCTTAAACCCTAGTCCTACATTAATTAACGGACGTAACCGCGGGTCATACCGACTCAAAGGGAGCCGAACGAACGAATAACTTCGGTT
>NC_051425.1:20413846-20438846 GCF_015228065.2 Penaeus monodon | reverse complement strand
ACTTGCTTTTTTAACTTTCATTTACCTTAACAGAAAGAAAAATAGTATTAGACTGATGCATAAATTCTCTCTCTCTCTATCTCAATGTATCAGAATAAAAGTCTGTTTGTATGCATTAGAATAAAAAAAATCTCACTGTATGAGAATAACGTCGACTCTCGTTTCATTAGATAAACCAGTTTTCGTCGGTATATTGGAAGGAAAATAATTAATCTTACTGTATTAAAATAGCGTAGTCTCCCTCACTGTGTTATGGTGAATACGGTTTTCTTTGTATATTGAAAATATATATATATTTCACCATAACGGAATTTATATGGTCGAATGTGTAATTAAGTTATAGACAATAGCAGGGAAAAAATAAAACACTTTATTGACCAATGGAAAAAAAATGCATCTATATCTCCCAGTTCACTCACATCTATGACTATCGATAACCTTTCCGCCACTGATTGGAGAAAATCTAAAATTAGAATGTTACTTCATTGCAAAACTATATCTTAGTAAGCTTCAGGAATACCAGTCCGTGAAAAAAGAAAGAAAAGAAAAAAAAATATATATATATATATATGTGTGTGTGTGTGTGTGTGTGTGTGTGTGTGTGTGTGTGTGTGTGTGTGTGTGTGTGTGTGTGTGTGTGTGTGTGTGTGTGTGTGTGTGTGTGTGTATACATATATACATATATACATATAAATATATGTATTTATATATATAAATTCTGAATACACACACATGTATATATGAATACTTACATATATATATATATATATATATATATATATATATATATATATATATATATATATATATATGTATGTGTGTGTGTGTGTGTGTGTGTGTGTGTATACATATGCGTGTATGTGTATACACAAACATATATGTGTTTCTATATATATATATATATATATATATATATATATATATAAACACATATATTGCATACACACTTGGCTAATGGCCACAGAAATATATGAACCCTCCCCTACACACGAATCCAGCCATTGTGACGTTGGTCAACACTCGTGCGAGACAAACAGGTGCTTGAGTACCACGTGGCTTCACTCTCAGCGTATCGAGAGAGCGAGGTAGGAAAAAATTACAGTCGGGGTTACATAATAACAGAAGCTCTGTTGGGTGTATATATACGAGAGGTCATCGCTATAGTTGGAGAAAGAGTCGACCACAGGTAAGTGTTAAGTGGCATATTAATTTAAGGTATATTAAAGGCTTTTGATATTCTTGGGGATTTCATGGGAGGTATATCCATAAGTGTTTTCTTCTGCGTGTGTGTGTTTTTTTCTGGAGATACAGATTATTGTGGTATAGAATATAACTCGATTACGAATATTAAACTTGCGTGTTCAGTCTTTCAGCATACCAATAGCATTTACTTAGGGATTTCGCAGAGAATATTGAAGCGAAGGACATTCCTAAAAATATATATATTTTCAAAACTACAAAATTAGAAGTCAATACGATATAGCAGAACGAGCGTCCACAAAACTTCTCGATGTGAAAATTCTTGATCACGTTGATTATCACTTGAAAACATGATATTGAAATAGAATCCTTTCTATTTTTTTTAGATAATAATAACAGAATATAAACACAACACTTATCAGCATTATAAACCTGGCGAAACACACCAAATAATAAGAAAACAACGAATTCACCGGACTCTGAAAAGACGATTTAGCATATTCAACAAAATGTAGAAAGTTTATAACATTTGCTTACGGGTATACCATCTAAAATAGCTATATATGTTCTAAGTTTACTATATGCCTAAATCTGACTATAAATCCCGTCAACCATACAATTTTATTTAATGATTCTAAGTTGACTCTAGCTAGGTATCTAATCCCTCAGGATGTGAAAAGCTCAAAAGTACTAACGTTGCTTACAGATTTCATAGAATAGTTTATTAAATTTCGGTCCTGGAGAGACAAAATTGCTTAGGGATACTGTTAACATTGGAACAAATATGTGTGCAATATTTATATAAGATAATTACAGGAAAAACATTGTATTATAACATAAAATTAAACGGTTTACTATTGTAAGCCGGCAATCTTTTGCAAAGACTTGCAAGAAAAAAAAATATTTAAGATTTTGAAAACCATAATAAAAGTTCACTAATTAAACTTTTTTCCTCGTGAATTCAACTATACGATTTAATTGAAGTGCTTTCGCCATGCAATTTGCATAAATAATTCTACTTCAGTCCAACTACCCAATTCAATATCATCACATATAAATCAATTTATATGATATTTTCAGCTCATTTTATAAGAAATACTATTCCATACACACACTATTCCATAAACCATTGAACCACATGACTACATAACCATATGATTTCACGCAACGATACAACTGACCTTAAATATAAACGTGTCTTCAGTCCTTCAGGATGTGGAGTCTCTTGGTGACAGCGGCTGCCCTGGCGGGCCCCGTTGTGGGTCTTGGGGCGAGGATTGAGTGCGATGCCGTCGATGGTGACGTGTACTCGTTCGCTCACCGATACCTCAACGGAACAGATTTCAGCTTCGATCAGTATCAAGGCAAGGTGAGTCTGGCAATAATGAATTGGTATTGATTGGGTAGATATTTCCTTCATGGAAGGTGAATTATTGTTGATTGGGTTGTTTTTTGGCCGTTTGAGAGAAGGGGAAAACTTTGGTATACATTTTTCTCGTGGATTCATCTTATTCGGAACCTTAGTGTGTAAACGAGTTTGAGATTAGACGATATGTTACTTAGTATCTTGTAATGCTAAGTCCTTGACATATCAAGCTGTCCTGCCTAGTAAATAGTTAGTTTGAGCTTCATCATATACGGTTTTTTTTTAGTGAATAGTTAAGACAAGTACTTCCGCTTCAGTTTCAGTCTATTCATGATTTCCTTTCCGCATAACTGAAGGTCTTGATGCTGGTCAACGTGGCCACCTACTGAGGTCTAACTTGGTCTAACTACAGAGGCCTGAATGCACTCGCCGAGACCTACGCCGGCACTGATCTGGTCATCCTCGGTTTCCCTTGCAACCAGTTCGGGTTGGTAAGTTGAAAGAGACAAACATACAGAGACAGCGAGGTGTGTGTGTGTGTGTGTGTGTGTGTGTGTGTGTGTGTGTGTGTGTGTGTGTGTGTGTGTGTGTGTGTGTGTGTGTGTGTGTGTGTATGTGTGTATGTGTGTGTGAGTATAAAATATGGCATCACATTACATATCTGAATTTTCCAGCAAGAGCCAAGTTCCACGGAGACCGAGATCCTCCAGGGCATCAAGCACGTGCGCCCCGGAGATGGCTTCGTGCCCAAGTTTGACCTCCTAGAAAAGGTCGAGGTCAACGGAAAAAATCAAAATGACATCTGGAATTGGATGACCGTAAGTTATTTTTGAGTCCACTGCAGTGAAGAAAGTTTAGAACAGTATGATTTCTCTCTCACACACGCATTATTTAGCAATTATTAAGTTACCACTAACCCAGTGAAAAAGGAGGACATATTGTATTAGATCTTTCCACCACCAATTTCCTTTTCTTTCCCATCTCTATGGTGTTTCATTCTCCTTCTTTTCTCCAATAGAGCAACTGCGGCTTCACTCAGGACAGGATTGAGGGTGGTATTGAATACGACTCAATCAACGTCCATGATGTTCGCTGGAATTTCGAAAAATTCCTTTTCGGGAGAGACGGAAAGCTCTTCGTGCGCTACAGCCACTTGCAGACACCTGAGGGTATTTCGGACGACATCGATTACCTTCTGGCACAATAGTTCTTCTGTGGTGAACACTAGCCGATTCGTTCGTTAGCGTAAGTAAATGTCATATGTAGCCGAAATGTTTTCTGTATATTCCAAGTATTTTTTTTTTTTTTCTTTTTTTTGTGAAGAAGGGTGTTTATGTTTTCAGGGTTTTTTTTCTGAATATATGCAATAGGCCTATATGCAATATAATTACTGAATTAAAATTCGTTCATATGAAACGATCATTCGATATCTTATACTTTAAGGAAAGACGGTTGTTTCAATAACCATGTTTCGTAATTAACCGACGGGTATGATTAACACCATATTCTCTCTTTCCAGTCAGCTGGAATGAAGGGGAATCAACCGAGCTGACACCACAGCCTGGAAACACCTTAGGAAGCAGACAACCCCCTTCTTATGACTGAAAAATGAAGCCCTTGCCATAAACCTTTGCCGGTGGGCATGGGTGGACGTCAGCGTAGAGGGAAATGGGTGGCTTTGAGTGCATTCACCGCCCACTCCCGTCGTTGTGTTGTACGGGGGAGGGGTGTGTCTGCTCCAGGTGTTCCTTGATGTGTGAGGTTTGCTGTCTCCCTTGTAAACAGCTGGGGAAAAAATGGCGCTTTTGGCTGGTGTGTGTTTGATAATAAACAACTTTAAAAACCTGGCTGACTATTATTTATGGATTAGCTCTCCTGGAGAAGTTAATAGAATTTACATATATATATATATATATATATATATATATATATATATATATATATATATATATATATATATATATACTTATATATGTACATATATATTTGTGCGTGTATATATATACACATATTTGTGTGTATGTGTATATATATATAGATATATTCATACTATATATACTGTATATGCATTCATGTATATGTATATAGGCAAGTATGTGTGTGTGTGTGTGTGTGTGTGTGTGTGTGTGTGTGTGTGTGTGTGTGTGTGTGTGTGTGTTCATATACATATACATAGATATTGATATTATTATCATGCTAAGCTATTTTAAAGAGTCATACTGAAAAAAAATCGAGAATTATACAACCAAAGGTGTCAGTGCTGGTCAAAACACAGCCAAGAAAGAAAGAGAACATAAAAAACAGCCATTTTGTAAAAACAAATTAGCTGAAGGAAACTTATCAAGAGTTGGAGAAGTTATCTATCCGAAAGCCTACCAAAAGCATCTTGAAAACTGAGATGTAGACGATCTACTTGCATCAAATAGAAAGAATTGGGGGCTACAGAACGTCTGGTATGTCTTGCAAGTTGATATCAGGTAAAAACGTAAAGAGGGGATGTGAATTATCGGTTACAGCTTTGTATAAGGCACAAAGAGCTTCCATATCCCTACGATACCCACTGTCTAAGTCTAAATCTAAGTCAGACAGGAGAAATTTGATGATATTAAATGGACGAACAAGCAGTCTTAAGCATGGCTCTACAGCAGATAACCACACAGAAGAATGATACTCAAAATGAAACAGAATTAAAGGAAAGAACATCTACAAGTAATATTGTCATCCTCAAAAATATTCTTGCATTTGCGAATGTTACTTAATTCAGACGGAACTGCCCCAGCTTAAGTTGTAATTCAAATATAAGCTTTGAAACAAGGGTCACGCCTAAGAGCTTCAGATTACCCACCGAAGTAATTGAGACTATTAATCAACAGACTTCGATACTGAGACAATAACGTCCTAGGTCGATTCACAATCATTCCCTTGGACTTGCTAGGATTTCATTTTATTCCCTTAACAAGAGTACTACGCCTGAATTATCCGGTCTACAGTGAGGCTGTCAGCTACTGTTTGCCTGGATGCCGAAGAAGAAATATCAGTATAGAGAGAAATATAATCAGCATACCCAACATTTATTTAGTAATACCTGGCCAAATACCGTTTGTATACAAATGAAGAACAATGTGCCCAGTACACTACCCCGAGGAACCCCAGAAGGCATAGGTAAATACATGCCAAAACTACCATCGACATGAACACGCTGCTGTTTACAAGATAAAATTTCAGTCAAAATAGTCAAAACATTACCGCCAACACCAACTCAAAAATCAAACCCTTGAGGTTAACACACACACACGTATATAGGTGTGTGTGTGTTTTTTTCAAATTACCTTGGTGAGACCAGAATTGTCTTACATTAGGGGCCCCCATCCTCATGGGAAGAATACTAGACCTACTATTCTGCAATCTGTCAAAGAGTGATTCGCCAGAAACTGTAGCCGACTTTCATCAACACAATACTTTAATACAATAAGCTCCTAAGATGTTCCTGTTTCTACAGCTTGAAAGCTTGTCTTATTCCCATATGATTTGGAAACTTCATTAATTTCTAGAAATAAACTTCCTTAAACCTTGATTGTAAAATGATTGGAAGATATTTAAATACGTAACGCAAAGCCTTTACATGTCATGGCAGATAAGGACAAACTAGGGAGTAAGCCAAAAGCAAAATTCAAAATTTAAGGACGGAATAGACAGAATTGAAACAAAATTCAAAACTGAAACATAAAATGGTCCAAAGTAATTCAAGGATAAATGCAAGAAATGAGAGAAATTAAGAAGATCCTTTGGAAAGGCTCAGAAGACAGATTGACACTGCTATCAAGCAGCGCATGAAAGATTGAAAGAAGGAAGAAATGAATATACCCAAACCAGGAGACAGGCGAAACTAGACTTTGAAAGGGATATAATCCAATGTACAAATTAACCAAAGCTCTTCTTTAACTACATGAATAGTGATACAAAGAGTAGAGATCATATTATCGCCATCAAATAAACTATTGTTTATACTAAGGAAAAGGAGTTATGTGAAATCTTTAGAGAAATTTAATTCAGTAATTGTTCAAAGTTCATGCTTTCAAATAGGAAAAAAACTGTATAAATGGGTTAGACAAGACTAAAACAGACTAAATAAAATCTCTTCCTGGGTTCTTTGGGAATGTGCCGGACACATTACTGTTACTGCTATTCCAAAATTCAGTGAGACAAGGAAAACTACCAAAATCTTGGAAACTCACCAACTGTATACTTTTATATAAGAGTGACAGCAAGCAAAAATCCTCTAAATTGTAGATCATTTTATTAGCCAGTGTAAATGTAAGCTTCTAGAAAAAAAATACGATAATGAATAAGCAATTTTGTTTTAGGGAGGGTAGGTCATGACTGTTTCTGAAATATTACAAGAAAGAGAATGTTGGATTGTATATACTGAGACTTTAAAAGGCGTTTGATAAATTGTCACAAATGAGACTGTTATGGAAATTAGAACTCATAGGTGGAATGAAAGGCAAACCCTTCGAAAACAAGAAAGATAAATGAAAACAGTAATTAGAGGGAAGCACCCTACTTGGAGACGAGCAACTAATGGAATACTCACGGATCTGACTTGATACTGATGTTTATTATTTTCATCGATGTTTTAGGGTCAAGCGTAAGCCCAGGCAGCTATCTAAATATGTCTGCAGACGACGCGAAAATACAAAAAAGGACAATAAATGACGTCCCATGCCATTGCATCCAGAGAAACATAGAGATTTTATGTGGAATTGTACTTGGAAAATGGAATTCAACACCAATAACTGCCATGTAGTTCGGGGAAAGTAAAAATTGACCTCTATACCAATATAAGTTAGAAGACTCAGTATTGAACACAGCAAATAGAGAAAAAAATCTTGTAATAATCATAACCAACAACTTAAGCCCAAATGATTTTATAAATGAAAAGGTCCTAAAATGCTATCGTTGACTGCCAACATGAAGAGAGCATCCATATATGTGGACGAAGATATGGCAAAGAAGATCATTACAGCCATCATAAGACCTAGGCTAAAGTATGGTGCAGTGGTATAGAGTCCACACTGAAAAAGGAGATATGGACAAAGGAATATTGACATACTGGAAAGAGTTCAAGGAGCAGCCATAAGATAGGCACCTACTCTAAGAAATATGAACTACAGAAAATAAGGCAATACTGTGGATGAAAGAAAAATGGGCGACATGATTATGCTGTTCAACCATGTTACAGGAAAAGTGAAATTAGATAAATATGAATATAATTTTGAACACAAGAAGAACAAGAGAACACACTAATAAGTTGAAAGCAAAAGGCGATAAGGATGTCAAAAAGTTCACTTTTTCAAACAGAACTGTTACAATATGGCGCGAATTCACAACTAACGTCGTCAAAAATGCCAAAATGTACACCAATTTAAATAGTTATATCATCATCATCAAGGGGCTTACACCGCATCCACCCTTCGCTTCCAGCCACGAGGATCCCTCGAGGCGAGTCTCCATGCAAGCCTACGGCCCATCTCTAATTCCTCGCGACAGGTCTCGTCGAGATCCCCAAACCATGATCTCCTGGGTCGTCCCACAGGTCTCCTCCACCCAGGGTTGTCTCGTAGAGAGACAACCTGATGAGCAGGGTCATCCACAAGGAAACGAGCTAGGTGACCATATAGCCCGAGTTGGTGTTCCCGGATTATGCAAGTAACAGGTCCCATGCCAGTCTCATGATGTAACCGCTGGTTGGACACGTGGTCCTGCCAATTGTACCCCATGATCCGGCGAAGGGACTTGTTACAAAAGGCATCAAGACGAGACTCCAAGACACTGGATAGCTTCCAGATTTCGCTTCCATAGAGCAAAACTGGCAGTATCAAGACCTTGTAGACACGCAGCTTGGTCCTACTGCATAGGTACCGACATCTCCAAATGCTCTTGTTGATCGAGTTCATGGCTCCTGTTGCCAGACCAATCCGTCTATTGACTTCTTGGTCTGACAGCCCAGAGATATGGACTACGCTACCAAGGTATGTAAAACTCTCTGTAACTTCATCGTCCTCGACGCAAGCATGGATCGACTGAACGGGTTCCCCCAACAGGCCCCCAAAGTCCTGAATCTTGGTCTTGGTCCAGGAGACTTCTAGGCCTAAGGGCCTAGAGGTTTCTTGATGCTAAATGCATCAAGAACCGCCACCAGTGACTCCAAGGACTCAGATAGGATAGCAACATCGTCGGCAAAGTCAAGGTTTGAGACCTGGCGTTCGCCAATGGACTGAGCTGTTTCGAGTGTTACGCGCTTGAAATAGTTATATGATGATTCAAAAATAGTAAATAAGACCCTCGGAGCTTAGCTCCTTTCCCGCATTAAAACAACTAGGTAAGAATACACACACACACGCATGTATATATATGCACACACACACATATTATATATATATATATATATATATATATATATATATATATATATATATATATATATATATATATTATATATATATATTATATATATATATATATATATATATATATATATTATACCGAGTTTTTGCCACGGCGGTGACTTTTCCCTACGACACATGCGCTCAAGGCGATATGTCGTTTTCTAGGTAGGCAATCGAGGTGAAGTTCCTTGCCCAAACAACGCGCCGGCCGGTGACTCGAACTGCCGTCGTGACAGTCCTGAGTCCGATGCTCTAACCGCTCGGCCACCGCGGCCTTGTATGTATATATATATATATATATATATATATATATATATATATATATATATATATATATATATATATATATATATATATATATATATATATATATATATATATATATATAATATATTTTGTGTGTGTGTGTGTGTGTGTGTGTGTGTGTGTGTGTGTGTGTGTGTGTGTGTGTGTGTGTGTGTGTGTGTGTGTGTGTGTGTGTGTGTATGTGTGTGTGCATACAAGGAACTTCACCTCGATATATATATATATATATATATATATATATATATATATATAAATATACATATATATGATTGTCAGTATCATCAATCAAACGTACAAAAACAGAATAGCAATCCCTTAGAAAAATCTTTAAGTAACCATCACCCGCTCAGCCAATCACGAAGCAGGGACGTCCTCGCCGCCCTCTCTCCACCAATCACAGAGCTTCGCGCCAGATTCCTCCTCACTATGACAACAAAAGCGAAAAATATCAAACTCGGTGACATGATTTTTCACTAAAAACTCACTGAAAAGGCATTAAATCTTAACAAACAACAAGAGAAAAGCTGTGGTAACCGCGTATCGTGAGGAGCAAGGCGAGAATAGAGGTGTTTCTAGGCAGGAAAGAACAAAAAACCCCTCTAAATCAAAGGGAAAGTTTTATAATCCTTTTTAAAAATTTTCTCAAAATCAAGAATAATTTGTTTATTTCTGTCGTGAAAAAGATTTTTCTTTTAATTTCTCTCTCAATATGTCTCTGAAGAGTCACATCACAAATGTGTTCAAGATGCACGGGCTGGCGATCCGTAGGTAAGTTACTTAGAATAAAGAAGAGTAGATAATTATAAGTAATATTTTTAATAAGTAAATAAATAATTAAAATAATAAGTAGATAAGTAAATAAGTAGGTACTTTAATATAAACAAAAACTAATAAATAGTAGTAATAAATTAAATAAATCTTTTTAAAGTTGGTAAAAATTTATAAATTGTATAAATTGATAAATGGTAATAAATAGTATAACTAGTAGTAATTAAGAAAAAGTATTGATAGGAATTAAAAGTAGGTATGTATGTCTTAGGTAAATTTGCATTTAAATTCAATATGCAATAAATTCAAATTGCCTAAGTAAACCCAGAGACACGAAGTTAAAACTTAAAAAAACTAGTAAACTATAAAATTATTGATATGTAATATTAAGCAGATTGATAGGAATTGAAAAGAAAAAAATAACAGCTACGTCAGAAAATCGAATCTAACGTAATGACGGGGGGAAAAAAAAGCCAAATTTCAGCTTAATGTTACTGGATCCACGACTTTTCTTGGAAGATGCAGCTTGCAAACCTCCTGAGCATCAACCGTCGTCACCCCCCCCCCCCCCACCCACCATGAAAGGCACGCCCAGGCACGGCAATTTAGAGCGTTGAATAAATTTTGGGGCAATTGTTTCCGAGGACGACGACGCAACCTCCGGGGACTAAGGCCAAGAACCAGGGTATCGTGCGAACCCAAAATCCAAACGCAGCCTTTCCTACCTTCTGTTTGTTCACTAAACTAAGGGGCAAATCCTCCTATATTCCCCTGCCGCCCCTTTATTAGCATTTCGTGCTTAATTAAAGGAAACACGAGATTAAGAAGCCTGCCGCTGCAGATGTACCTGTATTGCTCCTTACTCAATTTATTATGCTGTATAAGGTGGCATCTATGCATCGCTTTTGATAACATTACCCAAATTTTGGAGTTGAGGACTTAGTCTCTGGCGAATACTGTAAAGAAATTCTATGTGTGCCAAATATACGAACATAATAGTGAGAATCACTTCAGATAGAGAAAAAAATGGGGAATTCCAATGAATCTTTCAGTCTAGAGCAAAGTGACTGATTTTGTATTTGACTATTCATTACCATAATTCCTTTCAGTGATGGAGCCAAGTACCTGTGCGAACTTCTGGAGCCGTTTCCAAAAGATGAACACGAAGAATGGATTGAAAAAGTTGTGGAGGCCGTTCAAAAGCTGCCCATTAATTCCACAATGATATCAAAGGATGCTATTCATAAGGCCGCTCAGGTCAGATATTTTCTTTTTGTTTTTTATGGTAATAGGAAAAGATAATTGTCTATAGATTTACAAATGAAGTAATACATGTGGGGTTTTAAATCTATCTACTTAATCTTTTCTGACACATTGATTTATTCTTAGCCTTTTAGTGAAGAATTGACATGGAATGTACTGCAACAGGAACTCAAGATATAATTTCTTTTTCAGGATGTTAGTGCATCAGAAAATGATGATATGGAAAACCTTCTTCAGATTATTGACATCTTTAAAGTTCCAAAGTTAATGTACCATATTGAGAGAAGAAAGTTCATGCTAGCACCCACCATTGCAAGGAATCTTCATGGGGATGCACCAGATAAGGCCGCACTCTTTAGAGACAGGTATTCATTTACAAATTATGGCATTGTAGATATGTGATTGAAGATACATATTCATGTGAACAAAGATACAAATCATTAATGTATATTCAAAGATGAAATGAGACTCAGCTAGGTTAAGAGGAATACAAAAATGTGACACTCAAGTCGGACTTGACTCCTCAAATAATATGATTGATATGATTCATTTTTATTTTTAATCTTAAAATAAGGAGTGTACTTTGACTAGAAGTCATAGTTTAACATTCCTCATTCCACATCTCATAACATCTGGCATATATTTGAAAACTTAAAATCTGTGTGGTATTGATTATGAGACAGGTCTGCTAGAAAGTAACAATTATGTGTGGGAAATGAAAGACAGAATTAGTTTTTCTTCTGTAGATGATATAAATTATATTACATTTTATTCAGTCAACAGTTAGGAAGAGCTTTATATCTTTTATATTTATCGGTTTAAGTAAATAGACATCTGATAATAAATTACTGGGATGGTATTAAATACAATTATATTGAGGAAATATGTTAATGAGTGTGCTTCATATTTGCAATGAGTAATGATTGGCTCATTTCCCATGTTTACCCCACTTCTGTTTTATTTATTGTTATAGCTTAAACCCTAATAAGTTATATAGTAGTATATATATAGCTTTTTATTCTGTTGATTAATTCTCCATTCATCATAGAATTTGCCTAAACCCTAGTAAGTTATATAGTAGTATATATATGGTTTTCCATTCTGTTAATTAATTCCCCATTCATGATAGAATATCAGTTTGTCTTTAGAGGAGCAAACATTTGAGAATTACTGATTTCAATGAATGATTAGGTACACCATGGTATATCAGCGTACATGCAACCATGAGCTTTTTCGCCGCCCTGCAGTGGGTTCCAGTGAGGATAAGAGATTTGGTCTGATGAAGGTAGAGTATTGGAAAAGTGAAATTATTAGTGGTGAATTATTGTTCATTCTAATTGATATATGAAATATAAGGGTTATAACTATTATTTACACTATTGAACATATTCTTTCCAGTTTAAAAAAATGTAAAGGTAGCAGAACTCCTATGACATTATATCTTTTATTAAATGATACTAGGTTGAGTTCCTGTTAGGGTCAAGCAGTCGGCAGGATGACGTAGTGGTATTAGGCCTGTTAACTCAGTTAGTGGAAGGCCAGCATCATTTGGAGGACGACACAGGAGCTGTGACTCTTAACCTGACTAATTCCAAGTTTCACACAGGTATGTTTTGTGTAAACTAGTCACAGGCTAGTCAGACTTCACATAAAAAAGTATTGCCAGCATTACTGTGCTTGCTTCAGTGAAATGTTTGAACTGCCCTGTTCTATTCCTTGTCATTTTATCACTTCAGAAAATACTTATTGTTTTCTCCCACAAGAAAGCACTTATGGTTATTGTTATTCCTAGGTTTGTTTACTCAAAACTGTTTTGTCCTGGTGGAGGGTTGGTATGAAGATGGTATACTACATGCCAATGCTGTGGGCCTCCCTCCTCCTGAAACACCAAACTCAACAAGGTGAGTTATTGTTGTAAAAGTATGCTATGGCTTACAGTTAAAATGAAAACCTTTTTGTGTTTAGTGTACTGTAAAAAGAGAACATAGCTTTTTCCTGACATAGCATTTATTTATTGCATTTATACCATGATGATTGATGATAAAAACTGACCTATAAACATTTTCTGTGGTGTATAGAAAAGACAAAAGAGAATTAATAACTTCATGAAGCAAGAGATGTAATTAATGTATTTCAAATCATTTGATGAAGATTTAAATCAAAACATCAGTTACATCTCTTGTTTTGTAATGTTATTCTCATTTATGCCTTTTCTACATTTTTTTTTCAGTAAACCATATCCATCATTTTCATTGACTGATCCGTGTCTTTTGTTACCTATAGAGCGCTTTTGGGGAATGTGAACTACTTCGGAGGCCAAGGAAATGTTTGTGCAAAAAACGTTCTGAAACTACAGCAAGCTGAACAGGAGAACCAAGAGGCTATGTTTGTGGTGATGTCAGATCTTTGGTTGGATAAGATAAAGGTGTGTATCTTCTAGTGTACCCTTTTCAAGAGTTTTTCTTTTTTTATAGGAATATACATTGCATCACTAGTTATTTTATGCATTATCCGTTTTTCAAACTGATTTCATTATGAGACTGTATGGTTTCACAATCCCAGATTATGACCTGATGGATTACCCTATCCTCATCCTCTTCAAGTCTGCTTGACTACCTCTCTCTCTCTCTCTCTCTCTCTCTCTCTCTCTCTCTCTCTCTCTCTCTCTCTCTCTCTCTCTCTCTCTCTCTCTCTCTCTCACTCTCTATCTCTCATCTCTCTCTCTCTAATCTCTCTCTCTCTCTCCCTCCCTCTTCTCATCTCTCTCTCTCTCCCTCCTCTCTCTCCCCCTCCTCTCTCCTCTCTCCCCTCTCCTCTCCTCTTCTCTCTCTTCTCTCCTCTCCTCTCCTCTCCTCTTCTCTCTTCTCCTCCTTCCCTCCTTCCCTCCTTCCCTCCCTCCCTCCCTCTCCCCTCCCTCTCTCCTCTCTCCCTCCCCCTACTCTCTTAATCTTTCCCTCTCCCTCCTCTCTTCTCTTCTCTTCTCTTCTCTTCTCTTCTCTTCTCTTCTCTTCTCTCTCTCTCTCTCTCTCTCTCTCTTCCTCTCTCCCTCCTCCCTCTCTACCCCTGTCCCTCCCTTCCACGGACAGACATTGTGCCAGCTTTGGGTTACTCCAGACAGGTTTTCTTTCAGAATGAGCTAGTGGGACAAGATATGTCACATCCTTAGAACTGTTGTTATATTAGTCATATTGTCCCATTTTATCATATTGATAGATTTATATCTGACAGTCTTTATAAATGTTGTGATAGATTGAAACTGTAACATTTTGTCCATAACAGCTCATAATAGCAGTAATGTAGTTTTATAGGAGAGCAAAAAATACCATAACCAGCAAAAAGAAAATGAAGTAATGAGGGAAGGTGAAGTTGACTTGTGCTTACGGCTGTGAGTGCCACTTCTCAAAGCTTCTTTACTGGCACAGACACACCCAGAAATATACAGTTATATTAATTTTGGTTGTAATTGATTTGTTTCTTATTTTCTTAACTATGTTTTTCTTTTTATCCAAATTAGGTAATGGAAAAGTTGAGAACACTTTTCACAGGCTATGCACAGTTTCCACCAACAGCATTTATATTTTGTGGTAACTTCTTGTCAGCTTGCCATGGATCTCAGCAGGTTAGTGAATATTTTCTGTGTGTATGATATGTACATAATCATTTGCGGCATTCAGTATCAGTATGCCCACACTCACATAAACCCACATACTTGTACACCAATACACCCATACCCATCCCCCACACACATATGCACACACACACATGCAGGCACGCAGGCTCATATGCAATATGCAATCCATGTTCATTACGTTGCAAATCTTATGAAACCTTTCAGGCTGCAGATGTCCGTCAGGCACTGTCTGCATTAGGTGACCTTATTGCTGAATTCCCAGATCTGCAGACCAATTCAAAGTTTATATTTGTGCCTGGACCAAGTGACCCTGGCCCAAGTAACATATTTCCAAGGTATCTTATAATAAAGTTTTAGTAAACATCCTTGTGGTGAGATTATGCTGTAATTTATTGGTAACAAGATTACAATTGGTAATATATATTTTAAAAAAAATTGCTGTTAAAACCTCAGCATCAGGCAAAAGAAAATAAACAGTTTTATAAATGACACATGCTGTAGGCATTGCATATTGTATACCAATTTTTTGACACCCTTTTGTATATTAGATATAGAAAAATCAGAGCTTTGTTTTCACTGGATGGTTTGAATAAAGAACTTTTTATATGGTTTGAAGGTATAATTTGGTACTCATTTTGCAGTCATTAACTGGCTTAGTTATAGGCAAATATTATTAAGTGTATTTATTGTACTTTTGTTTCCAGACCTCCCTTACCTAACTATGTAACAGATGGAATTAGACGGAAAGTGTCAAATGCAGAATTTGTGAGCAACCCATGCCGCCTCCTGTACTGCACACAAGAGATTGTTATCTTCCGAGAGAACATTGTAGCTAAAATGTGCCGCAACTGTGTTTATTTTCCAAATAACTCTGATGACATTCCTGCTCATGTAAGTTATAGTATTTTTTTTATTTTTTATTATCAGCTACACTGAACTTGTCACATAAGAAAATGAAATTTAACAAAGCTTGAGATATATTACTTCAAGTTGAATCACAAAGTGATATCACTGTTCAACTGCATTTGCAAGAGTTTTTGCTATATGGATTTTTAAGAATGTATATGAAAAAACAAAATAATTTATGTTAATCTGCAGTTCCATTAACACTTCATGAAATTTCAAGTAATTTATATATAATTGTTATGATCAGGTGAAACAGACTGAAATATTTGTATCTATTTCCCTACATGAAGAAATTGTCAGTTGTATATTGCCAGGAAAATACAACCTATTGCCATTAACTTTGTCTTTGATCTTTGTCTCTTTCTAGTTTGCAAAGACTATGGTCTGCCAAGCGCATCTTGCTCCATTGCCTCTTCATGTCCTGCCTGTATACTGGGGACTAGACCACTGCCTTGCATTGCATCCCACTCCAGACCTCATCATTACAGCTGATAAGGGAGATGCCTTCACTACAGTACAAAATCAGTGCATTGTTATGAATCCAGTAAGTATTATTTGTTTGTACAGTAAACATGAAGGGGATTATGCAAATTTAAATTGAACATTTTAACTGAATCAAGTTATTTAACTCTTTTCTAATTATGTATTAACATTTCATCCCACTAGTTCATAGGTAATTCCAATAGCTTATCAACTTTGGATTCACAGATTTCAGTAAAAAGGACCTATGCAATCTTTACATCATTGTTTATTTTTGTATTGCAGGGTTCATTTTCAAAGACAGACTTCTCCTTCAAGGTATATATGCCAGCTTCCAGACAAGTGGAGGACAGCCAAATTGGAGATGAGGATGTGTAGGAAATCCTTTTCCTTATTTTAAGAAAAGTTTATATTACTAATTGTAGAAGAATTGTATATTAAATAAATACAAAAAAAAAAAAAAAAACTATCAAGAATCCTTTTTTTGGTGTGTGTGACTATAAGTTGGATATATTGCTGGGCATATAAGGCTCATAGAATGAACATAAATGGAGGTAAGTACAAACACAGTAATGGGAGTGAAAAATATTAAATGCAGCACAACCAGTTGCAAGAGCAACACCAAAACAAATTCTGAGTCAGAGAGTAAGTGGATAAGGAAAAAATAAATGGGAAGAAACATATATATCTATCATACATTAACTTCCCATTGTCTTCTGTGACCTCGAGAAGTGACCAAAAAAAAAGTACAGATTAAGGTATGGAGGCTAAATTGTAAGAAAAAAAATAAGTACATACTGACTAAATCTCACAATATTAAGCATCATTAGTCATGTTAATGAGTTTCCTCAAAAGGGTATAGTGTACCAATCCAAGAAATGTTTTGAATTCAAGAATATTACAAATGGATAGAACTCAGTGGTGAAGAATGATAAGGGACCAAGAACCTTCTTTCTTGTACTTTGCATAGCAGAACTGTTTGCCTTTGTGATTTTCATTGATTGACACAAGTTGTGGTGAGCTTTTCAATATTTAAACATTAAGTTCACAGTTCACAGACCTTGAGGGAAAGGGGTTAAAGAGGAGAAGCCTTTCTCTTTCTCAATGCCTGTATGTATGTGACTATACAGAGCTATTGGTGGCATCCTACTTCTTTGTGCATAATAAAACTACTATTGGTTAATTAATTTATTCATTTTAGATATTTTATTTATTTTGCCCAGCACTAGATAATTATTTCATGTTCTAACTGCACCACTGCATCAGATATTTAACCATTTTATGCATAATCAAATCATTTAACTCTGACCATAATTGTAGATATTTTTTAGAGTATGTCACAAGTATGTTTATAATTGTTTTGATTGCAGATGAACCATATATAATGGTTTATAAAAGTAATTTGAAGAAAAAAAATATATAATGCATATCACAGTATCTGATGATACTTATCTACAATGCATTTGGATATGTGAAGCTAGTGGTATTACACTTAAATAGGCATGATGAAACTACCCTGTGGGTTTTATTTCTCAGCTCTGATTACAAATGAAATTTTAAATTTGGAAAAATGAAGAAAAATAAAATGCAAAAGGGCATAACTGGTGGTGAAATGAGAGAAATTAACAAATAATGTCTTTGTTAAATAGATTATAGTTACCCGTCAAAATATATAAAAGAAAACGAAGTAGTAATAATGGGTAACTATAACATTAATAATAAATTCTATTAGCGAACTTTATTGTAGAAGTTTGTTTTCTATAATAAAAACGAAACCTCCGCCAAATGCAACGGTAATTCGACCTTAAGCTCCTTACCCAGGGTCCCTATTCTTGCACCTCTTGCACTGAGACAAAGGCAGGAGAAGATTGCTATGCAGACATCTTGCAAGATGTTGACTTATCTAGTTTTAACATTCCTGACTCACACCCAATTTGATGAGTGAGAACCTCGCGGGACAGAATATATAACAATTTTATCATATCTGCTTCTTCAAGAATATCATATGACCGAACCAGGAGCCCTTACAGTACAGGGCATATAACTATTTAATCGGTTTACTTTTACAAGGAATATAAAAGAACGAATTTTTACATATTATCCCCCTCCACACCTACCCCACCTCTTGCATACTCACTTCCCCTCCTTTATCCGAACACTATTACTCTTGACTCCAGCCAACTTACAACCAAATAAGACTACTTCCCTCACACCCATTCTATAAGGGGGACCGAGTTATGTCATAAAACCCACAGGGTAGTTTCGCATGCTTCTTCAAGAATATCATATGATCGAACCATTATATGTACATTATATGAGTCCACCACCAAATGTAGTCATATGTGGATGCGATTATATACATATCACATGTAAAGGAAAAACAGGTATATGGAATATACTGATCCTGCAGCTTAAGGGGGAGGGACACCCTCTTAAGATTTTAACTTTGGTGCCGTAAGTTGAGCAATTTATGAATGACTTGTAACATATGCAAAACATTTCAGTTGTGTGAGGCATCGGGGAACCCTTGAAATATTGATGTCACAGGAACTCCCAACATTTTTTTTTTTTTTTTCAGTTGTAGTAGTTTTTCTTTCCTCTGACTACTTCACTTTTTAACTGTTCCATGTGTATTCGACATAGATATTCTCCTTGATTGTCGTACTTTTAAATTATATGACAGTTTGATAATATTGTAGTAACACTTTTTTTTTCTTTTCTTTTTCTTTTTCTTTTTTAAGGTCATACATGTATAAAATCAAGCTCAAGAATACCCGATTTTTTATTTCACTCATGTGCAGTTGCACATATTCTCTGCGTCTTAATCACCACCTCTTAAAGAACTCATAGTAAGCTTTCAAGGAATCCCAAGGTTCGAAAAAAAAGAATTATTCTTACAAGATATCTCTCGTGCATATCTCGGAGCTGCCTACACCCCTCGTAATATATTCATTTCATCCCATATTGGAAAATCTAATGATATTTTAAGTTATATATTTATCTGCGCATTACTGAAATTTGAAAAAATACTGGTTGAGATATATAACCCCTGTTAATATTATGCCAGCACATTTAGTACATTTACCTATTACAGCAAGATTACCAACTATAACTTATTCTGTGAATAATAACTTATATATTTTTTCAGCTATTATCAAGCATTTGTTTTATTCATAAAAAAAAAAATCGAAGAATACTACGAACGTATATAATATTTATTTTATTATGCTATTTTACCTTAAAGACTTTGCTGAAATTAAATCTACATGATATCATAAAGAAAACGAGGATAATTTATATTTTCATAATATCGAAATAGAAACAGAGAAAAAAGTTTTGCCCTTGTATCCCCACTCAAGTCAATCGTAAACACGTTGAGACCAACACGTGCGACACGCAGCTGATATTTTCCATATTTTGTATTTAACGCTGTAATTACACAGAATTTACCACAATGCAACAGAGTGACGATGTGAGTTTCTGTTTCTGTTTATTTCAATGGTGTAATATTGGGTTCAGAGTTATTTTTTTCCTATAGGAGTTGTATGTAAAATTTCACCTTCATAGATAAAGCGGAACCAAGTTAATATAATTATGTATATTGTTTCCCGTAAGAAGTGCATGTTATGTGGGAAACCAGATACAATAGTTTGTTGAGATTTGTTAAGTATGAAGCACACTTTGTAGAATGCGAAATATATTATTGTTATAATTCTGTTTGGTTCTGGAGAGTGAATTTCCCTCTATTGCACAAGGTAAAATGGGAGGAAACAACAGAAATAAGACACTTTTCATCCATGTGAATAAGGAAATTGTGCAAGTTGATCATAAAATAGTTTTGCAACATGTAATAGTTTCATTACATGTTTCTGTGGATAGCCACAGTGTGATAAGATCCGGTGCCGGAACAATAACCACGGCGTAAATGATTTGCACAGGCTATGAAATTAAGAAAATTAGTTGTGACAAATATTTCACAGAGGGTAAGTCTATGGCTAATGGGTGGGGTCCTGGGGTTTAGCTTCCGATAGGGAAATACAACAAAAGGGTAGGGGAATGGGGGAATGTAGGTGAAGTCCCTGGGTAGGAAAGGTTTTTGGTTTATACTATGATGTTTGTGAATTTCCAGGACTGGCTGGCATAATAGGGATTTGGCCTGAGAGGTTGCAGTCATTTTGTAAACAATTACCAATACTTTCTTTTATGTCATCTGCAATGGAAAACGACACCAGGTCACACATATTACTGTGAATAATTGAGATTAGGAATAATAGTTGCGAGGTTGAAGTGTATAAACTAAAAATTATTGAATTCTGGTTCAGATGCTACATTTGCACTCATCCTTTCATAAGAGATGCAACCTTAGTCTCTGGGTATGTGGATTTAGTTATAAATTTCATTTTGTTTTGTTTGTCAATGTTCACTATGATTTAAGAAAATTAAGATTAAATTATAGAGGATCAATGTTTGCTATATTTTAAAGTAAGTCATATATACATTTTATATGCCTATGATAAACATTTAAATTTTGTATCACAACCAAATATTTTAAGTTATTTACAATATTTGCAGGATTAGACTATACACTGGCTAAGGATATATGAAAATTGGTAGTGGGACTCGGGGGAAAGTGAGTTAGGAAGCTTTTTGTTTCATACAAAAATAGCAAAAATACAATGCCATGCCCACTGTAATAAAAGTTCATCCATTGTCTTTACACATAGATGGCTCTACAAATGCTTAGTCACCAAAGAGTCTTACTTATCTCACCTGTTTACCCTTTTCCTTGATTTTTTGAAAGCTTCATTTGCTTTATTTTATTGTCTTTAATATTATTAATATTTAAATAACAATTTGATAACCATAATATCAATGATAACAGTGTCAATATCAATAGTATTAGAAAAAAAGTACATTTTTCCACAAATTCAAGGAATGGGTAATTTAGGTGCGATCACTAGGGCCTACTAATAGACTCCTTGGTGGCTGAGCTCATGTGGATTAACATACCTTTAGTGATGGTGTCAAGTAGTCACTGTAATTTCCATGCCTTTGATGCCCCAGTAAAGGCTAACAAACATATCCTTTATATGTTCTGGAAATAATCTTGTCTGGTTTCATTCTGGGTAATTAACTGCTAGAAACAAAATTTCATTATCATTATTTGGTATTCACATCTCTGTGGGTGATATTTAACTTTCAAGTCATTTTAGTCATAAAGAAGAAAAATCATTATGAAGTCTGTGCAAAACTGCATGGCTTCAGCATAGAACTGATTAATGACACTGTAGGTATAGATGTTCTGAAAAACAAACTCATCTTTCATGTTTGCAGCATTAGTGCTACTCTATAATATAGTTTACTTAGTGCCCTAGTGGCTATGTCATAATGTCAGTAGATTAAGAATTGCAATGTTAAGAAAACTGACCATCCTCCCAGTATTCAGTGAATGACAAATAAGAAATTTTCAGAATAGACTGCAATTTCTTGCTTTAGTTAAGACAGGATATACATGAATGAAAAAACTGTTGCAGCTTTGACTGAAACCAAATGTTGTAGTCTGTGTTACCATTTTGGAATTAATTACTATCTCCACATGTGCTGTAAACTTCTTGTGATTCATTCACATCTGATCCCTATTTTCTCCACCTATATTTACATCAAATATATGTACATTCTCATAATGATACATTCTCAAATATATGTTTTATGTGCCTTTTTTATTTAGTTATATATAACCATTTCCTGATAGTTCTTGACGATATTCCTTCTTCTTCAGGTGGTGTGGACCATCATTAACAAATCATTTTGTTCCTTTAAAATTTCGTAAGTAACCCTTTTTTGTTGTTTTATCTGATTGATATCTGCAATATGAAAAATCTCATTCTACTATATTTCCTACATTAGTAATTAATATTTATATATTGTACATTGTATATCCACAGAACTATATCACA
This sequence comes from Penaeus monodon, assembly GCF_015228065.2. NCBI lineage: Eukaryota > Metazoa > Arthropoda > Malacostraca > Decapoda > Penaeidae > Penaeus > Penaeus monodon. Next base: position 20,416,520 of record NC_051425.1, on the reverse strand, counting down.
AAAATTTTGCCGAAATGAATTCAACTTGACTGGGCTGTGCAGTAGAAGTTCCTGCCCACTTGCCAACAGCCAGTATGCTACAGTAAGAGAAGAAAAGGGTATCATATATTTGTATATGAGAACAGCAGAAAGGTGATATTTCCTCTAGTAGTCTTAATTTTAATGCGTACTTTAATTTTTTTATACAAAATACTGGGTTTCTTTTAGCTTTGGGTGACATTTCATCTATACATTGTTCTTAACATATAAGTTTTATGTAAGAATATTTCCTGTTTTATGTAATCTACCAGCATATATCAGTCTAACATATATCAGTCTTTTGATTCATAAAGTAGAGTTTAAAATGAATATTAGCAATAGTATTTTGATAAGTACATTTTTTTATATTTTGCTTATATTGTTTTTTATTAGATAGGTGACTTTTATGATGTAGATGACTATTAACAGAAATTTAGTAAGATCTTGCACAAATGCATCACTCCTGCTATATGTAAGAATGTTTACTGTTTTATACTAGGAATATTTGGCTCTTTGCATTACCTATGTAATATCTATTCTGTGTTATTCCTTTTATACTGAATGATAATGACTGTCCCCCAAAAGGATTATCATTGCATGACACTAATTGCCTTGATACACTACAGTTAATAGGCTAACAGGAACTGTAACGTGATGAAAGGAGAGAAAGAATCTGTATAGCAGGAAGTTATTAAAGTAATCTTGGTGCGTGAAGGACAACGTACATATGGAGGGGATTTCTTACCCTGTTTGTATTTTTACAGATGTCCATTCCCAGCAAAACAATGGGAGAAGGTCAAACTTTCCCGCAACTTTGTCAAAGCTCTGCAACAAATAGACGAAAATCTGGTGTTCTGGAAGAAGTATTTCCGTCAAAAATGCAGACAGAGGCTTCTGAAAATCACACAGTATCTGACTCGTATGAGAAAGCTGAAATTAGGAAGAAAGTAAGTGTTAGCGTTGTGTATATAAAGCACGATTTCTGCTTTTATCCATGACAGGATATTGCATAGAATGTATTTTAAGCCACTGAAAAGAGAAGACTGGTTCAAGGACAAGTTAAAAAGATAAAAGAAGATATAGCAGATATAAAACAAAAGGATGTATATGAGCAAGGTAACATTTAACCCCCAATTAACAACAAAGTTGAAACCTGGCTATGGGCACAAGGGCACAAGGTGTAAATACATGTTTATTGATAAATTTAACACCATTGTTTCATCTCATATAATTCTAATTTTGATGTTTATAGTAAGAATATTTTGTACACAGTTGCCTTGTTTCATCTTTTAAGGGTCAGAAATTGCAGGAGTAGAGAGATTGACTGAGAGGAATGTTTAGAAAAAAGAGAAGAGTAAATATAGGAATCCAAGATAATATTATAAGGAAATGCGGATAGAAACTTATGGCATAGCAAAGTTTATCTTTAATAATTGAATTTTAAATTTGAACATTAGAGGATATACTAACAGTTTCCATTTAGACTTAGATATGAATTTGTGATAGAGATTTTGATTCTTTGGTATATTGGGATTTGAAGTTACTAGATATATAGTTGTAATTGCAATTTACCATTACCATTAAGATTGTCATCATACACTTTTTTTATTATCATGCCCAGTATCATCAATGTTAATCCAATGTTTTGGGCTGGGTTAAATGCCAAAAAGTCTAAACTCATGGATGTGAGTGGTGTCATGTTTTATGTATGAGCAACATGCTATGCCATACCATATATCCAGTGCTAAAGTCCTGTTTTGTGGCTTTGATATAGACATATACAGTATTATAAGGGCTTTGTTCTATTCAGCCTCCATATTGTTTATAGTCCACAGAAGGAATGTAAACTGTGGCATGACACACACATCCCCAATGAGACAGCCTTTCTCATCAAAGAATGATATTTATGCTTCTTGGAAGCAGTAAGATAATATTCATTTGTTCTTTGATTCACACACGAATATCACATACTGTTCACAGATAACTAAAATGATTTTGCTCTTTCAGGAAAAAATTAGTACCATTGAGGCGGAAACAGGAGGTGCGATTGAAGAGACGTGAAGAGAAGGCTCTTGTTGCAGCGAGGATTGACAATGTTATTGAGAAACAGCTTCTGCAGAGACTCAAGGAGGGAACGGTAAGGAAGATCACATGGAGTTATTGTGTCAAGGAGGGAATGGGTATATGTATTTGTATATGTAAGTATTTAACTACACTCATAAACACAAACCTTTTATTTATTTATTTTGCTTTACAGTATGAACGTATTTACAACTTCCCACAAGAAGCCTTTGACGTGAGAGTTGACGGGGAAGAAGTAGAAAGCGATGTTGATGAGGTGGAATATGATGAGGATAAGGAAGAAGAGGTGGAGACTGATGAAGATGTGGAAGGACAGTTGGAGAAGGAAGTTGTAAATGATGACGACGACGATGATGATGATGATGAAGATGATGATGATGACGACGATGACGTAAGTTTGTTAAATTGTTATTAATTTATTATTATTAGGACAAATGATAAAATAAAATTGCAGTTCTAGTAACACAGTGAAGGTAGGTGTGGGATGTTTTTGGCAGTCTAATTTTTAGTTGACTTCTTTTTGGCAATAAGGTGTGTAAAATGGAAATGACATAGAAGTGTAATATGTTACTTT
>NC_051425.1:20409424-20413746 GCF_015228065.2 Penaeus monodon | reverse complement strand
AGAACCCTATACTGATGGGTGATGAAACATATGGCGAGCAACTTTGAGCTTTGTGTAGGCGGACTCACACACTTGGTATTGCAATCAGACATAGAGGGGTTCAGGGGGATCTCCATTACAGCGAGGGGGTACCATGGGAGAAAGAAGAAAGTTTGGAAAGAAGAATGAGGGGTGGGGGAAAGAAAAGGGGGATGGGGAAAATTAATTTGAAAAGAAGAGAAAGGAATTGGGGCTTAACCCAGCATGCAGGGTAAAGCTTCGGGTAATAGTTGTAGTGGGTTCATTATACAAAAAATATTACTTTCAATTGCTTTTGCCACTGTCTTTACATAACACTGAAATTTGTTTCCGGTAGTTATTACATAATAAATTTAGGATATAGTATGAGTATATCTTCCAGTGTATTCACATAGTTCTTTATACCTCATGTTAGGTGGTCTGAAAGGCTGTATCACATTCCGATATATAGTTCTCAAGCGTTCGCTTGTTTTCTTTGTTACACAGTCTACATCTAGATTCATTGCAACTTCTTGCACCGTGCTTTTGCCAGTACATTCTGAAACCCTCAAAGTGTTCTGGCAATAAAAAACGTCATATGTCGGGTTTGACTTTGCCACCCATAGGAAGGCTTGCTATCTTATACTGATCGTAGTGCCTTATGGTACAGCTTTCAGGCCCTTTGAGTGTTAATCAGATTACTATTTCTTTCCTATGAGAACTTTAAATATATGTGCAACCCTAATTGAATGTAGAATGTGGATTTTAAAAATTTGCATGTGCCAAAGCGTAATTACGAAATGATATAAAAAGCTGAGACGATCACAAAATACTTTATCTTTTCCTTTAAACAGTTATGTATCCCTGTATAATTATCTATCCTGTATGATTATCCATTATCTATCATCCATCTCTGTATAATGATTAACCTGCTTGCGCAATGTTTATCCATCTCTTACAGTAATTATCTATCCCTGTGTAATAATTAACCATCCTTTTACAATAATTATGTATCCCTTTATGATAATGTTTAACATCCTTGTACAAAAATTTGTCCATCCCTATTATGATTAACCATCACTGTGTAATAATTATTCAGCCTGACCAAGGACCAACAGTTATTACTTACATACGATACAGAATGTAAAAAATATACATATACATACACACACACACTGTAAGAGTCTAGTGTAATCTGGTACAGTGGCTTTGCAGGGGTTAAAAACGGTATAGAACCCTATTACACTGGCTTGCAGGGGTATTGATACTTGTTAACGGCTTGACTCTTTATTTCTGAGAGTGACACCAGCAGTATAAGAACAAACATGTTATTTATGGGTAATCGGGCCGCGCGGAGGTCACGGTCAGCCCGCCCGGAGGGAGGCGGGGGCCCTGACCTTAGCACGGCGGTAGCTTAGCACGAACTCTTGAGGCCTAGGTCTTTCTCGGTATAAGTAGTGACCGTTCCAGCTGGAGGAGCGGTAGCAGCAGCTGCAGGAAGCATTGGGGGGAGCGAGGTGAGGTCACTGGCTCCGTCTGCTACACTGATTGCTCCACGTGGAAAACAGCCACGTGGTCAGGGTTTACCCGAAATAGAATTATCCACATCCGTAGAATTATCCACACCCTATATTGCTCGGCCACTACTCGCGCCTCGCCCTCGAGGCGCCTTCAAGGGTGGCCTAACTTGGCTGGTCGTCTCGTTCTCGTGGTCGTCCTGGTGCATCCTGTGGCTGCTCTTCCCTGTCGTCCTCATCTCCTGGTCCCTGGTGTAATCTGCTCGTCCTCGATGTCCACACGTCCTCGAAAGTCTCGCACAGGTCCCCCTTTGACTTCAGATTCGTCTTGCCCTCCTCGTAGTCCTGGCCCAGGCCAAACTCGGCGGCGTCCTCGTCCACACGTCCTACAGATCTCGCCCAGGTCCTTCTCGCGTCCAGACGTCCTCTTTAATCTTCGTCCGGATCTACGGGCGTCGGGGCAGGGGGGGCATCTCGGGGGGGGTGATACCTGCGCTACGAGCCCCTGGAGTTGACCGGATCTGCAGGCGTCCGCCAGGCGTCGCCTATGCACAGCATTCTGGGGCGACTTTTACCTGTGGCAAAGGTGCTGGTTTGCTGGATCTACGGGGAGTCTGGCAGGAAACGCCCGTCCACTACACTGGGACGGCTTAACCCCTTTCTGACGAAAATCTCGGTCCGCGGGCCTATGCGATCTTCGATGACGTCCTTCCCCACGGCCCCTAAGGTGACCGGAACTGTAGCAGGTTCTCCTTCGGTGCCGTGTCTGTCCGACGACTGCAATATACAGTCGGGGAGCCAGATCATACACGTAAGGGCCAGAGTAAGAGAAAAAGAAAGGCAACAGAGGAGATGGGATGGTAATTACCACTAGCCGGTTATTCATAACAATTTACGGTTTTTAATGTTGGTTTTTAAAATTATTTTCGTCTTTTTTTTTTTGTGTTTTACTTTCACAAAGATAAAGAAGAAAATAGAAGAGGGAGACTCAGTAGCGGTCCTCAAAGACCTGACTTGAACTCCCCACCGTCTCTGTAGATATGAGAATAGATAAGGGAACGACATCGGCGATCCGCGAAGATCTATTTGAACCATAGTCGTCACACAGATAAGAAATTGATGTAACTTGTACATTATGTTCGAACCACTCATCACGACGGACAAAATTGCGGCCAGCACTAAGACAGCAACCAGCCTTATTAATGAAAAAGAGTCAGTGTCTTTTGTCCTGCGTGTGTGAGTGAGGTGAAGGAGTGTGTGTATGCGTGTGTGAGTGAGAGGGAAATTATAGCGTTAGTAGCGTTAATGAGGGGTAGGCGAGAGTGACCTCACACAGAGAATGAATCACAAACACGAATATAACTTTCACTATAACAAAACGAAGTAAATTAGCAATGCTAGCTATTTAAGATTATTTCAACTACCACATTGAATTCAACATATAATGATATGCGACAGAATGTACGCTTGAATGAATGATGACATGAAAAAATATTCGCAAGCTATTTATCAAGCAAATCTTCTCGGGGTCAGAAATCTGAACTGCGAGGTACATGTCTAGCTTTGCACGTCAAAACTTCAATAAAAACTAAATAACGGGGGATTCTATACCAAATGCCGTATATGACTGAAGCGACTCGAGCCAGGAATATAATAATCCTGCTCTCTTCTGCGTATCTGTAATGGGCGCTCGCAAAAATTCCATAAGGATATATAAATTTTCTCGAATCACTCAAACGCTTGGGGGGTACCCAAGACATGCAAGCGACTTCAAGAGGGTGAGGGAAAGGTGTTTATAATAAGCGAATAATGATTCTAGTAAAACCCTAGTCCTACATTAATTAACGGACGTAACCGCGGTCATACCGACTCAAAGGGAGCCCAACGAACGAATAAATTCGGTTATTGTACCTACTCTCGAAAGACGGAGCGCAGATCTATTAGGGTTTACGCAACCCCGGGGGAATACGGGCAATTCTGTGCACTATGATATGGGGGAAGATCCTACGCTATATTCAAATAATACAATTTAATGAAATTATGTTACATGCTTCGCTCTAGCGCCGATAGAACGTGTCACCAAAAAGCAATGTAACAATGATATGTTTGCTCCCAAATTACAGGGAACCAAGCGGTCATGTGACCCTACCCACGCCGCCACCGACCGGAAAGAGAAAGTGAGGTCAGTCAGACAGGAAAATAACCTTTTTCTAATCCAAAGTGACCGCAAAAGAAAGAAAGGGACGGGCAGGTCGGTGGCGAGGGTTAGAACGAGATAAATGAAATGGTATTCGTGATAAGATAAAATCACGAAAAGCGTTAAATTCGTTGCAGATGAAACAATATAAATCTCTGAAAACGAGAGAAAAAATTAATTACTTAATAACGAACGGTATTCATGTTTATTGATCACATACTCGATCGCACGGAAATGCGAAACTGAGGTGGGAAGAATAGTGGAGAACGTGCCATTTGCTGTCATTAGCACCTTTTAACCCAACAAAAAACAACGGCTTAACACATGTATGGGAGAAGGAAGGGAAAAGAAATAAGAAAAGGGGCCCAAACGTGTACTTACGTGTTTTTTTTTCGACATGTCTTCTAGCGGTCGAGCGGATTTTTCTTCGGGGTGGTGTGTCCGTGTTGCATGCCAAAAGGACGCAACGGCCCTCGCTGCCACCAGACTGTAACGGCTATCCGTACTCTAGTACAGTGGCTGACAGGGACGCAAAACACACGTAAAGGGGTGAACACACACTACGACGACGCTACGACTTATCTAAAGGGGTTAAAGCGCCGCGCGGAGGT